>NW_027094485.1:0-91214 GCF_029207755.1 Chamaea fasciata
AGGTGTCCCTGGGGGTTCCGTGGCTGTCCCTCGGGTTCCCTGGCTGTCCCCTAGGTGTCCCTGGGGGTGCCGTGGCTGTCCCTCGGGTTCCCTGGCTGTCCCCTAGGTGTCCCTGGGGGTGCCCTGGGTGTGCCTGGGGGTGCACAGGGTGTCAGTGGGGTTCCCTGTCTGTCCCGTACGTGTCCCTGGGGTTCCCTGGAGGTCCCCTAGGTGTCTCTGGGTGTGCCCTGGGTGTGCCTGAGGTGCCCTGGCTGTCCCCTAGGTGGCCAAGGGGGTGCCCTGGCCGTCCCTAGGGTGCCCTGGCTGTCCCCTAGGTGTCCCTGGGGGTGCCCTGCCTTTCCCCTAGGTGTCCCTGGGGGTGCCCTGGTTTTCCCCAGGGTGCCCTGCCTGTACCCTCGGTGTCTCTGGGGGTGCCCAGGCTGTCCCTAGGGTGCCCTGGCTGTCCCCTAGGTGTCCCTGGGGGTGCCCTGGTGTCCCTCGGGGTGCCCTGGCTGTCCCCTAGGTGTCCCTGGGGGTGCCCTGCCTGTCCACTAGGTGTCCCTGGGGGTTCCCTGCGTTACCCCTAGGTGTCCTTGGGGGTGCCCTGGCTGTCCCTAGTGTGCCGTGGCTGTGCCCTCGGTGTCCCTGGGGGTGCCCTGGCTGTCCCTAGGGTGCCCTGGCTGTCCCCTAGGTGTCCCTGGGGGTGCCCGGGGTGTGCCTGGGGTGCCCTGGCTGTCCCCGAGGTGTCCCTGGGGGTGCCCTGGCTGTCCCTCGGGTTCCCTGGCTGTCCCGTGCGTGTCCCTGGGGTTCCCTGGAGGTCCCCTAGGTGTCCCTGGGGGTGCCCTCGCTGTCCCTGGGGTGCCCTGGCTGTCCCCTAGGTGCCCCTGGGGGTCCCCTTGGTGTCCCTGGGTGTGCCCAGGGTATCCCTTAGATGTCGCTGGGGGTGCCCTTGCTGTCCCCTAGCTGTCCCTGGGGGTACCCTGGCTGTCCCTGGGGTGCTCTGGATGTCCCCTTGGTGTCCCTGGGAGTGCCCTGGCTGTCCCTAGGGTGCCCTGTCTGTGCCCTTGGTGTCCCTGGGGGTGCCCTGGCTGTCCCTAGGGTGCCCTGGCTGTCCCCTAGGTGTCCCTGGGGTGCCCTGGTGTCCCTCGGGGTGCCCTGGCTGTCCCCTAGGTGTCCCTGGGGGTGCCCTGGCTGTCCCCAGGGTGCCCTGGCTGTGCCCGCGGTGTCTCTGGTGGTGCCCTGGCTGTCCCTAGGGTGCCCTGGCTGTGCCCTCGGTGTCTCTGGGGGTGCCCTGGCTGTCCCCTTGGTGTCCCTGGGGGTGCCCTGTGGGTCCCTGGGGTGCCCTGGAGGTGCCCTGGTGTCCCTAGGGGTGCCCTGGCTGTCCCCTAGGTGTCCCTGGGGGTGCCCTCAGTGTCCCTGGGGTGCCCTGGCTGTCCCCTGGGCGGCCCTGGGGGTGCCCTGGGTGTCCCTGGAGTGCCCTGGCTGTCCCCTACATGTCCCTGGGGATGCCCTGGCTGTCCCCTAGGTGTCCCTGGGGGTGCCCTGGGTGTCCCTGGGGGTGCCCTGGCTGTCTCCTAAATGTCCCTGGGGGTGCCCTGCGTGTCGCTGGGGTGCCCTGCCTGTCCCCTAGGTGTCCCTGGGGGTGCCCTAGGTGTCCCTGGCGGTGCCCTGGCTGTCCCTCGGGTTCCCTGGCTGTCCCCTAGGTGTCCCTGGGGGGGCCCTGGCTGTCCCTAGGGTGCCCTGGCTGTCCCCTAGGTGTCCCTGAGGGTGCCCTGGGTGTGCCGGGGGTGCCCTGGCTGTCCCCGAGGTGTCCCTGGGGGTGCCCTGGCTGTCCCTCGGGTTCCCTGGCTGTCCCCTTGGTGTCCCTGGGGGTGCCCTGGTTGTCCCTCGGGTTCCCTGTCTGTCCCCTAGGTGTCCCTGGGGGGGCCCTGGGTGTCCCTGGGGGTGCACAGGGTGTCAGTGGGGTTCCCTGGCTGTCCCGTACGTGTCCCTGGGGTTCCCTGGAGGTCACCTAGGTGTCCCTGGGGGTGCCCTCTCTGTCCCTCGGGGTGCCCTGGCTGTCCCCTAGGTGTCCCTGGGGGTCCCCTTGGTGTCCCTGGGGGGGCCCAGGGTGTCCCTTAGGTGTAGCTTGGGGAGCCCTTGCTGTCCCCTAACTGTCCCTGGGGGTACCCTGGCTGTCTCTGGGGTGCTCTGGATGTCCCCTTGGTGTCCCTGGGAGTGCCCTGGCTGTCCCTAGGGTGCCCTGTCTGTGCCCTTGGTGTCCCTGGGGTGCCCTGGCTGTCCCTAGGGTGCTCTGGCTGTCCCCTAGGTGTCCCTGGGGTGCCCTGGTGTCCCTCGGGGTGCCCTGGCTGTCCCCTAGGTGGCCCCCCCTAGGTGTCCCTGGGGTTGCCCTGGCTGTCCCTGGCGGGAGTCCTGGCTGTCTCTGGGGGTGCCCTGGCTGTCCCCTAGGTGTCACTGGGGGTGCCCTGGCTTTCCCCTCGGTGTCCCTGGGGGTGCCCTCGCTGTCCCTGAAGGTGCCCTGGGTGTCCCTGGGGGTGCCCTGGCAATCCCCTAGGTGTCCCTGGGGGTGCCCTGGGTGTCCCTGGAGTGCCCGTGCTGTCCCCTAAATGTCCCTGGGGGGTGCCCTGGCTGTCCCCTAGGTGTCCCTGGGGGTGCCCTGCCTGTCCCCTAGGTGTCCCTGGGAGTGCCCTGGCTGTCTTTAGGGTGCCCTGGCTGTCCCCTAGGTGTCCCTGGGGGTGCCCTAGCTGTCCCTTGGGGTGCCCTGGCTGTCCCTAGGGTGCCCTGGCTGTCCCCCTAGGTGTCCCTGGGGGTGCCCTGGGTGTCCCTGGGGTGCCCTGGCTGTCCCCAAGGTGTCCCTGTGGGTGCCCAGAGTGTCCCTGGGAGTGCCCTGCCTGTCCCCCTAGGTGTCCCTGTGGGTGCCCTGGGTGTCCCTGGGGTGCCCTGGCTGTCCCCTTGGTGTCCCTGGGGGTGCCCTGTGGGTCCCTGGGGTGCCCTGGAGGTGCCCTGGTGTCCCTGGCGGTGCCCTGGCTGTCCCCTAGGTGTCCCTGGGGGTGCCCTGGCTCTCCCTGGAGTGCCCTGGCTGTCCCCTCGGTGTCCCTGGGGGGGCCCTGGTTGTCCCTGGGGTGCCCTGGCTGTCCGTGGGGGGTGCCCGGGGGAGGTCCCCCTACGTGTCCCTGGGGTGCCCTGGGTGTCCTCTAGGTGTCCCCTGGGGGTGCCCTGGCTCTCCCTGGAGTGCCCTGGCTGTCCCCTCGGTGTCCCTGGGGGGGCCCTGGTTGTCCCTGGGGTGCCCTGGCTGTCCGTGGGGTGCCCGGGAGGTCCCCTACGTGTCCCTGGGGTGCCCTGGCTGTCCCCAAGGTGTCCCTGTGGGTGCCCAGAGTGTCCCCGGGAGTGCCCTGCCTGTCCCCTAGGTGTCCCTGGGGGGTGCCCTGGGTGTCCCTGGGAGTGCCCTGCCTGTCCCCCTAGGTGTCCCTGGGGGTGCCCTGGGTGTTCCCTGGGAGTGCACAGGGTGTCAGTGGGGTTCCCTTGCTGTCCCGTACGTGTCCCTGGGGTTCCCTGGAGGACCCCTAGGTGTCCCTGGGGCTGCCCTGAGTGTCCCTGGACTGCCCTGGCTGTCCCCTAGGTGTCCCTGGGGGGGGCCCCTGGCAGTCCCCGAGGTGTCCATGGGGGTGCCCTGGGTGTCCCTGGGGGTGCACAGGGTGTCACTGGGGTTCCCTGGCTGTCCCTAGGGGTGCCCTGGCTGTGCCCCTCGGTGTCTCTGGGGGTGCCCCTGGCTGTCCCCTTGGTGTCCCCTGGGGGGTGCCCTGTGGGTCCCTGGGGTGCCCTGGAGGTGCCCTGGTGTCCCTGGGGGTGCCCTGTTGGTCCCTGGGGTGCCCTGGAGGTGCCCTGGTGTCCCTAGGGGTGCCCTGGCTGTCCCCTAGGTGTCCCTGGGGGTGCCCTCAGTGTCCCTGGGGTGCCCTGGCTGTCCCCTGGGCGGCCCTGGGGGTGCCCTGGGTGTCCCTGGAGTGCCCTGGCTGTCCCCTACATGTCCCGGGGGATGCCCTGGCTGTCCCCTAGGTGTCCCTGGGGGTGCCCTGGGTGTCCCTGGGGGTGCCCTGGCTGTCTCCTAAATGTCCCTGGGGGTGCCCTGCGTGTCGCTGGGGTGCCCTGCCTGTCCCCTAGGTGTCCCTGGGGGTGCCCTAGGTGTCCCTGGCGGTGCGCTGGCTGTCCCTCGGGTTCCCTGGCTGTCCCCTAGGTGTCCCTGGGGGGGCCCTGGCTGTCCCTAGGGTGCCCTGGCTGTCCCCTAGGTGTCCCTGAGGGTGCCCTGGGTGTGCCGGGGGTGCCCTGGCTGTCCCCGAGGTGTCCCTGGGGGTGCCCTGGCTGTCCCTCGGGTTCCCTGGCTGTCCCCTTGGTGTCCCTGGGGGTGCCCTGGCTGTCCCTCGGGTTCCCTGTCTGTCCCCTAGGTGTCCCTGGGGGTGCCCTGGGTGTCCCTGGGGCGCCCTGGCTTTCCCCTACGTGTCTCTGGGGTGCCCTGGCTGTTCCCTAGGTGGCCCAGGGGGTGCCCTGGCTGTCCCTGGGGTGCTCTGGATGTCCCCTTGGTGTCCCTGGGGGGTGCCCTGGCTGTCCCTAGGGTGCCCTGGCTGTGCCCTAGGGGTCCCTGGAGGTGCAGTGGGCGTCCCTGGGGGTGCCCTGGCTGTCCCCTAGGTGTCCCTGGGGGTGCCCTGGGCGTCCCTGGGGGTGCCCCTGGCTGTCCCCTAGGTGTCCCTGTGGGTGCCCTGGGTGTCCCTGGGGGGCCCTGGCTGTCCCCTAGGTGTCCCTGGGGGTGCCCTTCCTGTCCCCTAGGTGTCCCTGGGGGGGCCCTGGCTGTCCCCTACGTGTCCCTGGGGGTGCCCAGGGTGTCCCTGGGGGTGCCCTTGCTGTCCCGTAGGTGTCCCTGGGGGTGCCCTGGGTGTCCCTGGGGCGCCCTGACTTTCCCCTTGATGTCCGTGGGGTGCCCCGGTTGTCCCTGGGGAGACCTGGCTGTCCCCAAAGTGTCCCTATGGGTGCCCAGAGTGTCCCTGGGAGTGCCCTGGCTGTCCCCTAGGTGTCCCTGGGGGTGCCCTGGCTGTCCCTGGGGGAGCCCTGGCTGTCTCTGGGGGTGCCCTGGCTGTCCCCTAGGTGTACCTGGAGGTGCCCTTGGTGTCCCTGGGGGTGCCCTGGCAGTCCCCTAGGTGTCCCTGGGGGTGCCCTGGGTGTCCCTGGAGTGCCCGTGCTGTCCCCTAAATGTCCCTGGGGGTGACCTGGCTTTCCCCTAGGTGTCCCTGGGGGTGCCCTGCCTGTCCCCTAGGTGTCCCTGGGGGTGCCCTGGCTGTCTTTAGGGTGCCCTGGCTGTCCCCTAGGTGTCCCTAGGGGTGCCCTGCTTGTCCCTGGGGTGCCCTGCCTGTCCCCTAGGTGTCCCTGGGGGTGCCCTAGGTGTCCCTGGGGGTGCCCTGGCTGTCCCTAGGGTGCCCTGGCTGTCCCCTAGGTGTCCCTGGGGGTGCCCTGGGTGTCCCTGGGGTGCCCTGGCTGTCCCCAAAGTGTCCCTGTGGGTGCCCAGAGTGTCCCTGGGGGTGCCCTGGCTGTCCCCTAGGTGTCCCTGTGGGTGCCCTGGGTGTCCCTGGGGGGGGCCTGGCTGTCCCCTAGGTGTCCCTGGGGGTGCCCTTCCTGTCCCCTAGGTGTCCCTGGGGGGGCCCTGGCTGTCCCCTACGTGTCCCTGGGGGTGCCCTGGGTGTCCCTGGGGGGGCCCTGGCTGTCCCCTAGGTGTCCCTGGGGGTGCCCTTCCTGTCCCCAAGGTGTCCCTAGGGGTGCCCTTGCTGTCCCGTAGGTGTCCCTGGGGGTGCCCTGGGTGTCCCTGGGGTGCCCTGGCTGTCCCCAAGGTGTCCCTATGGGTGCCCAGAGTGTCCCTGGGAGTGCCCTGGCTGTCCCCTAGGTGTCCCTGGGAGTGCCCTGGCTGTCCCCTACGTGTCCCTGGGGGTGCCCTGGGTGTCCCTGGGGTGCCCTGGCTGTCCCCAAAGTGTCCCTGTGGGTGCCCAGAGTGTCCCTGGGAGTGCCCTGCCTGTCTCCTAGGTGTCCCTGGGGGTGCCCTGGGTGTCCCTGGGGTACCCTGGCTGTCCCCTTGGTGTCCCTGGGGGTGCCCTGTGGGTCCCCTTGGTGTCCCTGGGGGTGCCCTGTGGGTCCGTGGGGTGCCCTGGAGGTGCCCTGGTGTCCCTGGGGGTGCCCTGGCTGTCCCGTCAGTGTCCCTGGGGGTGCCCTGCCTGTCCCCTAGGTGTCCCTGGGCGTCCCCTGGGTGTCCCTGAAGGTGCCCTGGGTGTCCTTGGAGCGCCCTGGCTGTCCCCTAAATGTCCCTGGGGGTGCCCTGGCATTCCCCTACGTGTCCCTGGGGGTGCCCTGGGTGTCCCTGGGGTTCCCTGGCTGTCCCGTACGTGTCCCTGGGGTTCCCTGGAGGTCCCCTAGGTGTCTCTGGGGGTGCCCTCGCTGTCCCTGGGGGTGCCCTGGCTGTCCCCTACGTGTCCCTGGTGGTGCCCTGGGTGTCCCTGGAGTGCCTTGGCTGTCCCCTAAATGTCCCTGGGGGTGCCCTGGCTGTCCCCTAGGTGTCCCCTGGGGGGGGCTCTGGCTGTCCCCTAGGTGTCCTTGGGGGTGCCCTGGCTGTCCCTGGGGTGCCCTGGCTGTCCCCTCGGTGTCCCTGGAAGTGCCCTGGGTGTCCCTGGGGTGCCCTGGCTGTCCCCAAGGTGTCCCTGTGGGTGCCCAGAGTGTCCCTGGGAGTGCCCTGGCTGTCCCCTAGGCGTCGCTGGGGGTGCCCTGGCTGTCCCGTCAGTGTCCCTGGGGGTTCCCTGCCTGTCCCCTTGGTGTCCCTGGGGGTGTCCTGGGTGTCCCTGGAGTGCCCTGGCTGGCCCCTAAATGTCCCTGGGGGTGCCCTGGCTGTCCCCTAGGTGTCCCTGGGGGTGTCCTGCCTTCCCCTAGGTGTCCCTGGGGGTGCCCTAGGTGTCCCTGGGGGTGCCCTGGGTGTCCCTGGGGTGCCCTGGCTGTCCCCAAGGTGTCCCTGTGGGTGCCCAGAGTGTCCCTGCGAGTGCCCCGGCTGTCTCCTAGGGGTCTCTGGGGGTGCCTTGCCAGTCCCCTAGGTGTCCCTGGGTGTGCCCTGGCTGTCCCCTAGGTGTCCCTTGGGGTGCCCTGGGCGTCCCTGGGGGTGCCCTGGCTGTCCACTAGGTGTCCCTGGGGGTGACCTGGGTGTCCCTTAGGGTGCCCTAGCTGTCCCCTAGGTGTCCCTGGGGGTGCCCTGGGTGTCCCTGGGGGGGCCCTGGCTGTCCCCTAGGTGTCTCTGGGGGTGCCCTGCCTGTCCCCTAGGTGTCCCTGGGGTTGCCCTGTCTGTGCCCTCGGTGTCCCGGAGGCTGCCCTGGCTGTCCCTAGGGTGCCCTGGCTGTGCCCTTGGTGTCCCTGGGGGTGCCCTGGCTGTCCCTAGGGTGCCCTGTCTGTCCCCTAGGTGCCCCTGGGGGTGCCCTGGTGTCCCTCGGGGTGCCCTGGGTGTCCCCTAGGTGTCCCTGGGGGTGCCCTGGCTGTCCCTAGGGTGCTCTGGCTGAGCCCACGGTGTATCTGGGGGTGCCCTGGCTGTCCCCTTGGTGTCCCTGGGGGTGCCCTGGGTGTCCCTGGGGACGCCCTGGCTGTCCCCTTGGTGTCCCTGGGGGTGCCCTGGGTGTCCCTGGGGCGCCCTGGCTTTCCCCTACGTGTCTCTGGGGTGCCCTGGCTGTTCCCTAGGTGGCCCAGGGGGTGCCCTGGCTGTCCCTGGGGTGCTCTGGATGTCCCCTTGGTGTCCCTGGGGGTGCCCTGGCTTTCCCTAGGGTGCCCTGGCTGTGCCCTAGGGGTCCCTGGAGGTGCAGTGGGCGTCCCTGGGGGTGCCCTGGCTGTCCCCTAGGTGTCCCTGGGGGTGCCCTGGGCGTCCCTGGGGGTGCCCTGGCTGTCCCCTAGGTTTCCCTGTGGGTGCCCTGGGTGTCCCTGGGGGGGGCCCTGGCTGTCCCCTAGGTGTCCCTGGGGGTGCCCTTCCTGTCCCCTAGGTGTCCCTGGGGGGGCCCTGGCTGTCCCCTACGTGTCCCTGGGGGTGCCCTGGGTGTCCCTGGGGGGGCCCTGGCTGTCCCCTAGGTGTCCCTGGGGGTGGCCTTCCTGTCCCCAAGGTGTCTTTAGGGGTGCCCTTGCTGTCCCGTAGGTGTCCCTGGGGGTGCCCTGGGTGTCCCTGGGGCGCCCTGACTTTCCCCTTGATGTCCGTGGGGTGCCCCGGTTGTCCCTGGGGAGCCCTGGCTGTCCCCAAGGTGTCCCTATGGGTGCCCAGAGTGTCCCTGGGAGTGCCCTGGCTGTCCCCTAGGTGACCCTGGGGGTGCCCTGGCTGTCCCTGGGGGAGCCCTGGCTGTCTCTGGGGGTGCCCTGGCTGTCCCCTAGGTGTCCCTGGAGGTGCCCTTGGTGTCCCTGGGGGTGCCCTGGCAGTCCCCTAGGTGTCCCTGGGGGTGCCCTGGGTGTCCCTGGAGTGCCCGTGCTGTCCCCTAAATGTCCCTGGGGGTGACCTGGCTTTCCCCTAGGTGTCCCTGGGGGTGCCCTGCCTGTCCCCTAGGTGTCCCTGGGGGTGCCCTGGCTGTCTTTAGGGTGCCCTGGCTGTCCCCTAGGTGTCCCTAGGGGTGCCCTGCGTGTCCCTGGGGTGCCCTGCCTGTCCCCTAGGTGTCCCTGGGGGTGCCCTAGGTGTCCCTGGGGGTGCCCTGGCTGTCCCTAGGGTTCCCTGGCTGTCCCCTAGGTGTCCCTGGGGGTGCCCTGGGTGTCCCTGGGGTGCCCTGGCTGTCCCCAAAGTGTCCCTGTGGGTGCCCAGAGTGTCCCTGGGAGTGCCCTGCCTGTCTCCTAGGTGTCCCTGGGGGTGCCCTGGGTGTCCCTGGGGTGCCCTGGCTGTCCCCTTGGTGTCCCTGGGGGTGCCCTGTGGGTCCCCTTGGTGTCCCTGGGGGTGCCCTGTGGGTCCGTGGGGTGCCCTGGAGGTGCCCTGGTGTCCCTGGGGGTGCCCTGGCTGTCCCGTCAGTGTCCCTGGGGGTGCCCTGCCTGTCCCCTAGGTGTCCCTGGGCGTCCCCTGGGTGTTCGTGAAGGTGCCCTGGGTGTCCTTGGAGCGCCCTGGCTGTCCCCTAAATGTCCCTGGGGGTGCCCTGGCATTCCCCTACGTGTCCCTGGGGGTGCCCTGGGTGTCCCTGGGGTTCCCTGGCTGTCCCGTACGTGTCCCTGGGGTTCCCTGGAGGTGCCCTAGGTGTCTCTGGGGGTGCCCTCGCTGTCCCTGGGGGTGCCCTGGCTGTCCCCTACGTGTCCCTGGTGGTGCCCTGGGTGTCCCTGGAGTGCCTTGGCTGTCCCCTAAATGTCCCTGGGGGTGCCCTGGCTGTCCCCTAGGTGTCCCTGGGGTTGTCCTGGCTTTCCCCTCGGTGTACCTGGGGGTGCCCTGGCTGTCCCTGGGGGTGCCCTGGCTGTCCCCTTGGTGTCCCTGGGGGGGCCCTGGCTGTCCCCAAGGTGTCCCTGTGGGTGCCCAGAGTGTCCCTGGGAGTGCCCTGGCTGTCCCCTAGGCGTCTCTGGGGGTGCCCTGGCTGTCCCGTCAGTGTCCCTGGGGGTGCCCTGCCTGTCCCCTTGGTGTCCCTGGGGGTGTCCTGGGTGTCCCTGGAGTGCCCTGGCTGGCCCCTAAATGTCCCTGGGGGTGCCCTGGCTGTCCCCTAGGTGTCCCTGGGGGTGTCCTGCCTTCCCCTAGGTGTCCCTGGGGGTGCCCTAGGTGTCCCTGGGGGTGCCCTGGGTGTCCCTGGGGTGCCCTGGCTGTCCCCAAGGTGTCCCTGTGGGTGCCCAGAGTGTCCCTGCGAGTGCCCCGGCTGTCTCCTAGGGGTCTCTGGGGGTGCCTTGCCAGTCCCCTAGGTGTCCCTGGGTGTGCCCTGGCTGTCCCCTAGGTGTCCCTTGGGGTGCCCTGGGCGTCCCTGGGGGTGCCCTGGCTGTCCCCTAGGTGTCCCTGGGGGTGCCCTGGGTGTCCCTGGGGGGGCCCTGGCTGTCCCCTAGGTGTCCCTGGGGGTGCCCTTCCTGTCCCCTAGGTGTCCCTAGAGGGGCCCTGGCTGTCCCCTACGTGTCCCTGGGGGTGCCCTGGGTGTCCCTGGGGGTGCCCTGCCTGTCCCCTAGGTGTCCCTGGGCGTCCCCTGGGTGTCCGTGAAGGTGCCCTGGGTGTCCTTGGAGCGCCCTGGCTGTCCCCTAAATGTCCCTGGGGGTGCCCTGGCATTCCCCTACGTGTCCCTGGGGGTGCCCTGGGTGTCCCTGGGGTTCCCTGGCTGTCCCGTACGTGTCCCTGGGGTTCCCTGGAGGTCCCCTAGGTGTCTCTGGGGGTGCCCTCGCTGTCCCTGGGGGTGCCCTGGCTGTCCCCTACGTGTCCCTGGTGGTGCCCTGGGTGTCCCTGGAGTGCCTTGGCTGTCCCCTAAATGTCCCTGGGGGTGCCCTGGCTGTCCCCTAGGTGTCCCTGGGGTTGTCCTGGCTTTCCCCTCGGTGTACCTGGGGGTGCCCTGGCTGTCCCTGGGGGTGCCCTGGCTGTCCCCTTGGTGTCCCTGGGGGGGCCCTGGCTGTCCCCAAGGTGTCCCTGTGGGTGCCCAGAGTGTCCCTGGGAGTGCCCTGGCTGTCCCCTAGGCGTCTCTGGGGGTGCCCTGGCTGTCCCGTCAGTGTCCCTGGGGGTGCCCTGCCTGTCCCCTTGGTGTCCCTGGGGGTGTCCTGGGTGTCCCTGGAGTGCCCTGGCTGGCCCCTAAATGTCCCTGGGGGTGCCCTGGCTGTCCCCTAGGTGTCCCTGGGGGTGTCCTGCCTTCCCCTAGGTGTCCCTGGGGGTGCCCTAGGTGTCCCTGGGGGTGCCCTGGGTGTCCCTGGGGTGCCCTGGCTGTCCCCAAGGTGTCCCTGTGGGTGCCCAGAGTGTCCCTGCGAGTGCCCCGGCTGTCTCCTAGGGGTCTCTGGGGGTGCCTTGCCAGTCCCCTAGGTGTCCCTGGGTGTGCCCTGGCTGTCCCCTAGGTGTCCCTTGGGGTGCCCTGGGCGTCCCTGGGGGTGCCCTGGCTGTCCCCTAGGTGTCCCTGGGGGTGCCCTGGGTGTCCCTGGGGGGGCCCTGGCTGTCCCCTAGGTGTCCCTGGGGGTGCCCTTCCTGTCCCCTAGGTGTCCCTAGAGGGGCCCTGGCTGTCCCCTACGTGTCCCTGGGGGTGCCCTGGGTGTCCCTGGGGTGCCCTGGCTGTCCCCAAAGTGTCCCTGTGGGTGCCCAGAGTGTCCCTGGGAGTGCCCTGCCTGTCCCCTAGATGTCCCTGGGGGTGCCCTGGGTGTCCCTGGGGTGCCCTGGCTGTCCCCTTGGTGTCCCTGGGGGTGCCCTGTGGGTCCCCTTGGTGTCCCTGGGGGTGCCCTGTGGGTCCCTGGGGTGCCCTGGAGGTGCCCTGGTGTCCCTGGGGGTGCCCTGGCTGTCCCCTAGGTGTCCCTGGAGGTGCCCTTGGTGTCCCTGGGGGTGCCCCGGCAGTCCCCTAGGTGTCCCTGGGGGTTCCCTGGGTGTCCCTGGAGTGCCCGTGCTGTCCCCTAAATGTCCCTGGGGGTGACCTGGCTGTCCCCTAGGTGTCCCTGGGGGTGCCCTGCCTGTCCCCTAGGTGTCCCTGGGGGTGCCCTGGCTGTCTTTAGGGTGCCCTGGCTGTCCCCTAGGTGTCCCTAGGGGTGCCCTGCGTGTCCCTGGGGTGCCCTGCCTGTCCCCTAGGTGTCCCTGGGGGTGCCCTGGCTGTCCCCTAGGTGTCCCTGGGGGTGCCCTTGGTGTCCCTGGGGTGCCCTGGCTGTCCCCAAAGTGTCCCTGTGGGTGCCCAGAGTGTCCCAGGGAGTGCCCTGCCTGTCCCCTAGGTGTCCCTGGGGGTGCCCTGGGTGTCCCTGGGGGTGCCCTGGCTGTCCCCTAGGTGTCCCTGGGGTGGCCCTGGCTGTCCCCTAGGTGTCCCTGGGGGTGCCCTGGGTGTCCCCTCGGTGTCCCTGGGGTGGCCCTGGCTGTCCCGTAGGTGTCCCTGGCCTGCCCTGGCTGTCCTTGGGGTGCCCTGGCTGTGCCCTAGGTGTCCCTGGGGTGCCCTGGCTGTCCCGTCAGTGTTCCTGGGGGTGCCATGGCTCTGCCCTAGGGGTTCCTGAGGGTGCCCTGGGTGGCCCTGGCGTGCCCTCGCTGTCTCCTAGGTGTCCCTGGGGGTGCCCTGGCTGTCCTCTAGGTGTCCCTGGGGTGCCCTGGGTGTCCCTGGCGTGCCCTGGCTGTCTCCTAGGTGTCCCTGGGGGTGCCCTGGCTGTCCTCTAGGTGCCCCTGGGGTGCCCTGGGTGTCCCTGGCGTGCCCTGGCTGTCTCCTAGGTGTCCCTGTGGGTGCCCTCCCTGTACCACGGGATGCCGTGGCTGTCCCCTCGGTGTCCCGGAGGGTGCCCTGGCTGTCCCTAGGGTGCCCTGGCTGCGCCCTAGGTGTCCCTGGGGGTGCCCTGGCTGTCCCTAGGGTGCCCTGGCTGTGCCCTTGGTGTCCCTGGGGATGCCCTGGCTGTCCCTAGGGTGCCCTGTCTGTCCCCTAGGTGTCCCTGGGGGTGCCCTGGCTGTCCCTGGAGTGCCCTGGCTGTCCCCTAGGTGTCCCTGGGGTGCCCTGGCTGTCCCTATGGTGCTCTGGCTGTGCCCACGGTGTATCTGGGGGTCCCCTGGCTGTCCCCTAGGTGTCCCTGGGTGTGCCCTGGGTGTGCCTGGGGTGCCCTGGCTGTCCCCTTGGTGTCCCTGGGGGTGCCCTGGGTGTCCCTGGGGATGCCCTGGCTGTCCCCTAGGTGTCCCTGGGGGTGCCCTGGGTGTTCCCTGGGGCGCCCTGCCTTTCCCCTACGTGTCCCTGGGGTGCCATGGCTGTAACCTAGGTGTCCCTGGGGGTGCTCTGGCTGTCCCTAGGGTGCCCTGGCTGTGCCCTAGGTGTCCCTGAGGGTGCCCTGGGTGTCCCTGGGGTGCCCTGGCTGTCCCCTAGGTGTCCCTGGGGGGGCCCTGGCTGTCCCCTAGGTGTCCCTGGGGTGCCCTGACTGTCCCTGGGGGTGCCCTGGCTGTCCCCAAGGTGTCCCTGGGGGTGCCCTGGCTGTCCCTAGGGTGCTCTGGCTGTGCCCACGGTGTATCTGGGGGTGCCCCGGCTGTCCCCTTGGTGTTCCTAGGGGTGCCCTGGGTGTCCCTGGGGACGCCCTGGCTGTCCCCTAGGTGTCCCTGGGGGTGCCCTGGCTGTCCCTGGGGTGCTCTGGATGTCCCCTTGATGTCCCTGGGGGTGCCCTGGCTGTGCCCTAGGGGTCCCTGGGGGTGCCCTGTCTGTCCCTAGGGTGCCCTGGCTGTGCCCTAGGGGTCCCTGGAGGTGCAGTGGGCGTCCCTGGGGGTGCCCTGGCTGTCCCCTAGGTGTCCCTGGGGGTGCCCTGGGCGTCCCTGGGGGTGCCCTGGCTGTCCCCTAGGTGTCCCTGGGGGTGCCCTGGGTGTCCCTGGGGGGGCCCTGGCTGTCCCCTAGGTTTTCCTTGGTGGTGCCCTTCCTGTCCCATAGGTGTCCCTTGGGGGGCCCTGGCTGTCCCCTACGTGTCCCTGGGGGTGCCCTGGGTGTCCCTGGGGGGGCCCTGGCTGTCCCCTAGGTGTCCCTGGGGGTGCCCTTCCTGTCCCCAAGGTGTCCCTGAGGGGGCCCTGGCTGTCCCCTACGTGTCCCTGTGGGTGCCCAGGGTGTCCCTGGGGGTGCCCTTGCTGTCCCGTAGGTGTCCCTGGAGGTACCCTTGGTGTCCCTGGGGGTGTCTTGGGATTCCCTGGAGTGCCCTGGCTGGCCCCTAAATGTATCTGGGGGTGCCCTGGCTGTCCCCTAGGTGTCCCTGGGGGTGTCCTGCCTTCCCCTAGGTGTCCCTGGGGGTGCCCTAGGTGTCCCTGGGGGTGCCCTGGGTGTCCCTGGAGTGCCCTGGCTGTCCCCAAGGTGTCCCTGTGGGTGCCCAGAGTGTCCCTGCGAGTGCCCCGGCTGTCCCCTAGGGGTCTCTGGGGGTGCCCTGCCAGTCCCCTAGGTGTCCCTGGGGGTGCCCTGGCTGTCCCCTAGGTGTCCCTGGGGGTGCCCTGGGCGTCCCTGGGGGTGCCCTGGCTGTCCCCTAGGTGTCCCTGGGGGTGCCCTGGGTGTCCCTGGGGGGGCCCTGGTGGTCCCTTAGGTGTCCCTGGGGGTGCCCTTCCTGTCCCCTAGGTGTCCCTGGGGGGGCCCTGGCTGTCCCCTACGTGTCCCTGTGGGTGCCCTGGGTGTCCCTGGAGAGCCCTGGCTGTCCCCAAGGTGTCCCTGTGGGTGCCCAGAGTGTCCCTGGGAGTGCCCTGGCTGTCCCCTAGGTGTCCGTGGGGTGCCCTGGGTGTCCCTGGGGGTGCCCTGGCTGTCCCCTAGGTGTCCCTGGGGGTGCCCTCGCTGTCCCTGGGGTGCCCTGGCTGTCCACTAGGCGGCCCTGGGGGTGCCCTGGGTGTCCCTGGGGTGCCCTGGCTGTCCCCTAGGTGTCCCTGGAGGTGCCCTTGGTGTCCCTGGGGGTGCCCTGGCAGTCCCTTAGGTGTCCCTGGGGGTTCCCTGGGTGTCCCTGGAGTGCCCGTGCTGTCCCCTAAATGTCCCTGGGGGTGACCTGGCGGTCCCCTAGGTGTCCCTGGGGGTGCCCTGCCTGTCCCCTAGGTGTCCCTGGGGGTGCCCTGGCTGTCTTTAGGGTGCCCTGGATGTCCCCTAGGTGTCCCTAGGGGTGCCCTGCGTGTCCCTGGGGTGCCCTGCCTGTCCCCTAGGTGTCCCTGGGGGTGCCCTGGCTGTCCCCTAGGTGTCCCTGGGGGTGCCCTGGGTGTCCCTGGGGTGCCCTGGCTGTCCCCTTGGTGTCCCTGGGGGTGCCCTGTGGGTCCCCTTGGTGTCTCTGGGGGTGCCCTGGCTGTCCCTAGGGTGCCCTGGCTGTGCCCTCAGTGTCTCTGGGGGTGCCCTGCCTGTCCTCTAGGTGTCCTTGGGGGTGCCCTGGCTGTCCCTAGGGTGCCCTGGCTGTCCCCTCGGTGTCCCTGAGGGTGGCCTGGCTGTCCTTAGGGTGCCCTGGCTGTCCCCTAGGTGTCCCTGGGGGTGCCCTGGGTGTCCCTGGGGGGGCCCTGGCTGTCCCCTAGGTGTCTCTGGGGGTGCCCTGCCTGTCCCCTAGGTGTCCCTGGGGTTGCCCTGTCTGTGCCCTCGGTGTCCCGGAGGGTGCCCTGGCTGTCCCTAGGCTGCCCTGGCTGCGCCCTTGGTGTCCCTGGGGGTGCCCTGGCTGTCCCTAGGGTGCCCTGTCTGTCCCCTAGGTGTCCCTGGGGGTGCCCTGGCTGTCCCTAGGGTGCCCTGGCTGTGCCCTTGGTGTCCCTGGGGGTGCCCTGGCTGTCCCTAGGGTGCCCTGTCTGTCCCCTAGGTGTCCCTGGGGGTGCCCTGGTGTCCCTCGGGGTGCCCTGGGTGTCCCCTAGGTGTCCCTGGGGGTGCCCTGGCTGTCCATGAAGTGCCCTGGCTGTCCCCTAGGTGTCCCTGGGGGTGCCCTGGCTGTCCCTAGGGTGCTCTGGCTGAGCCCACGGTGTATCTGGGGGTGCCCTGGCTGTCCCCTTGGTGTCCCTGGGGGTGCCCTGGGTGTCCCTGGGGACGCCCTGGCTGTCCCCTTGGTGTCCCTGGGGGTGCCCTGGGTGTCCCTGGGGCGCCCTGGCTTTCCCCTACGTGTCTCTGGGGTGCCCTGGCTGTTCCCTAGGTGGCCCAGGGGGTGCCCTGGCTGTCCCTGGGGTGCTCTGGATGTCCCCTTGGTGTCCCTGGGGGTGCCCTGGCTGTCCCTAGGGTGCCCTGGCTGTGCCCTAGGGGTCCCTGGAGGTGCAGTGGGCGTCCCTGGGGGTGCCCTGGCTGTCCCCTAGGTGTCCCTGGGGGTGCCCCGGGCGTCCCTGGGGGTGCCCTGGCTGTCCCCTAGGTGTCCCTGTGGGTGCCCTGGGTGTCCCTGGGGGGGCCCTGGCTGTCCCCTAGGTGTCCCTGGGGGTGCCCTTCCTGTCCCCTAGGTGTCCCTGGGGGGGCCCTGGCTGTCCCCTACGTGTCCCTTGGGGTGCCCTGGGTGTCCCTGGGGGGGCCCTGGCTGTCCCCTAGGTGTCCCTGGGGGTGGCCTTCCTGTCCCCAAGGTGTCCCTAGGGGTGCCCTTGCTGTCCCGTAGGTGTCCCTGGGGGTGCCCTGGGTGTCCCTGGGGCGCCCTGACTTTCCCCTTGATGTCCGTGGGGTGCCCCGGTTGTCCCTGGGGAGCCCTGGCTGTCCCCAAGGTGTCCCTATGGGTGCCCAGAGTGTCCCTGGGAGTGCCCTGGCTGTCCCCTAGGTGTCCCTGGGGGTGCCCTGGCTGTCCCTGGGGGAGCCCTGGCTGTCTCTGGGGGTGCCCTGGCTGTCCCCTAGGTGTCCCTGGAGGTGCCCTTGGTGTCCCTGGGGGTGCCCTGGCAGTCCCCTAGGTGTCCCTGGGGGTGCCCTGGGTGTCCCTGGAGTGCCCGTGCTGTCCCCTAAATGTCCCTGGGGGTGACCTGGCTTTCCCCTAGGTGTCCCTGGGGGTGCCCTGCCTGTCCCCTAGGTGTCCCTGGGGGTGCCCTGGCTGTCTTTAGGGTGCCCTGGCTGTCCCCTAGGTGTCCCTAGGGGTGCCCTGCGTGTCCCTGGGGTGCCCTGCCTGTCCCCTAGGTGTCCCTGGGGGTGCCCTAGGTGTCCCTGGGGGTGCCCTGGCTGTCCCTAGCGTTCCCTGGCTGTCCCCTAGGTGTCCCTGGGGGTGCCCTGGGTGTCCCTGGGGTGCCCTGGCTGTCCCCAAAGTGTCCCTGTGGGTGCCCAGAGTGTCCCTGGGAGTGCCCTGCCTGTCTCCTAGGTGTCCCTGGGGGTGCCCTGGGTGTCCCTGGGGTGCCCTGGCTGTCCCCTTGGTGTCCCTGGGGGTGCCCTGTGGGTCCCCTTGGTGTCCCTGGGGGTGCCCTGTGGGTCCGTGGGGTGCCCTGGAGGTGCCCTGGTGTCCCTGGGGGTGCCCTGGCTGTCCCGTCAGTGTCCCTGGGGGTGCCCTGCCTGTCCCCTAGGTGTCCCTGGGCGTCCCCTGGGTGTTCGTGAAGGTGCCCTGGGTGTCCTTGGAGCGCCCTGGCTGTCCCCTAAATGTCCCTGGGGGTGCCCTGGCATTCCCCTACGTGTCCCTGGGGGTGCCCTGGGTGTCCCTGGGGTTCCCTGGCTGTCCCGTACGTGTCCCTGGGGTTCCCTGGAGGTCCCCTAGGTGTCTCTGGGGGTGCCCTCGCTGTCCCTGGGGGTGCCCTGGCTGTCCCCTACGTGTCCCTGGTGGTGCCCTGGGTGTCCCTGGAGTGCCTTGGCTGTCCCCTAAATGTCCCTGGGGGTGCCCTGGCTGTCCCCTAGGTGTCCCTGGGGTTGTCCTGGCTTTCCCCTCGGTGTACCTGGGGGTGCCCTGGCTGTCCCTGGGGGTGCCCTGGCTGTCCCCTTGGTGTCCCTGGGGGGGCCCTGGCTGTCCCCAAGGTGTCCCTGTGGGTGCCCAGAGTGTCCCTGGGAGTGCCCTGGCTGTCCCCTAGGCGTCTCTGGGGGTGCCCTGGCTGTCCCGTCAGTGTCCCTGGGGGTGCCCTGCCTGTCCCCTTGGTGTCCCTGGGGGTGTCCTGGGTGTCCCTGGAGTGCCCTGGCTGGCCCCTAAATGTCCCTGGGGGTGCCCTGGCTGTCCCCTAGGTGTCCCTGGGGGTGTCCTGCCTTCCCCTAGGTGTCCCTGGGAGTGCCCTAGGTGTCCCTGGGGGTGCCCTGGGTGTCCCTGGGGTGCCCTGGCTGTCCCCAAGGTGTCCCTGTGGGTGCCCAGAGTGTCCCTGCGAGTGCCCCGGCTGTCTCCTAGGGGTCTCTGGGGGTGCCTTGCCAGTCCCCTAGGTGTCCCTGGGTGTGCCCTGGCTGTCCCCTAGGTGTCCCTTGGGGTGCCCTGGGCGTCCCTGGGGGTGCCCTGGCTGTCCCCTAGGTGTCCCTGGGGGTGCCCTGGGTGTCCCTGGGGGGGCCCTGGCTGTCCCCTAGGTGTCCCTGGGGGTGCCCTTCCTGTCCCCTAGGTGTCCCTAGAGGGGCCCTGGCTGTCCCCTACGTGTCCCTGGGGGTGCCCTGGGTGTCCCTGGGGGTGCCCTGCCTGTCCCCTAGGTGTCCCTGGGCGTCCCCTGGGTGTCCGTGAAGGTGCCCTGGGTGTCCTTGGAGCGCCCTGGCTGTCCCCTAAATGTCCCTGGGGGTGCCCTGGCATTCCCCTACGTGTCCCTGGGGGTGCCCTGGGTGTCCCTGGGGTTCCCTGGCTGTCCCGTACGTGTCCCTGGGGTTCCCTGGAGGTCCCCTAGGTGTCTCTGGGGGTGCCCTCGCTGTCCCTGGGGGTGCCCTGGCTGTCCCCTACGTGTCCCTGGTGGTGCCCTGGGTGTCCCTGGAGTGCCTTGGCTGTCCCCTAAATGTCCCTGGGGGTGCCCTGGCTGTCCCCTAGGTGTCCCTGGGGTTGTCCTGGCTTTCCCCTCGGTGTACCTGGGGGTGCCCTGGCTGTCCCTGGGGGTGCCCTGGCTGTCCCCTTGGTGTCCCTGGGGGGGCCCTGGCTGTCCCCAAGGTGTCCCTGTGGGTGCCCAGAGTGTCCCTGGGAGTGCCCTGGCTGTCCCCTAGGCGTCTCTGGGGGTGCCCTGGCTGTCCCGTCAGTGTCCCTGGGGGTGCCCTGCCTGTCCCCTTGGTGTCCCTGGGGGTGTCCTGGGTGTCCCTGGAGTGCCCTGGCTGGCCCCTAAATGTCCCTGGGGGTGCCCTGGCTGTCCCCTAGGTGTCCCTGGGGGTGTCCTGCCTTCCCCTAGGTGTCCCTGGGGGTGCCCTAGGTGTCCCTGGGGGTGCCCTGGGTGTCCCTGGGGTGCCCTGGCTGTCCCCAAGGTGTCCCTGTGGGTGCCCAGAGTGTCCCTGCGAGTGCCCCGGCTGTCTCCTAGGGGTCTCTGGGGGTGCCTTGCCAGTCCCCTAGGTGTCCCTGGGTGTGCCCTGGCTGTCCCCTAGGTGTCCCTTGGGGTGCCCTGGGCGTCCCTGGGGGTGCCCTGGCTGTCCCCTAGGTGTCCCTGGGGGTGCCCTGGGTGTCCCTGGGGGGGCCCTGGCTGTCCCCTAGGTGTCCCTGGGGGTGCCCTTCCTGTCCCCTAGGTGTCCCTAGAGGGGCCCTGGCTGTCCCCTACGTGTCCCTGGGGGTGCCCTGGGTGTCCCTGGGGTGCCCTGGCTGTCCCCAAAGTGTCCCTGTGGGTGCCCAGAGTGTCCCTGGGAGTGCCCTGCCTGTCCCCTAGATGTCCCTGGGGGTGCCCTGGGTGTCCCTGGGGTGCCCTGGCTGTCCCCTTGGTGTCCCTGGGGGTGCCCTGTGGGTCCCCTTGGTGTCCCTGGGGGTGCCCTGTGGGTCCCTGGGGTGCCCTGGAGGTGCCCTGGTGTCCCTGGGGGTGCCCTGGCTGTCCCCTAGGTGTCCCTGGAGGTGCCCTTGGTGTCCCTGGGGGTGCCCCGGCAGTCCCCTAGGTGTCCCTGGGGGTTCCCTGGGTGTCCCTGGAGTGCCCGTGCTGTCCCCTAAATGTCCCTGGGGGTGACCTGGCTGTCCCCTAGGTGTCCCTGGGGGTGCCCTGCCTGTCCCCTAGGTGTCCCTGGGGGTGCCCTGGCTGTCTTTAGGGTGCCCTGGCTGTCCCCTAGGTGTCCCTAGGGGTGCCCTGCGTGTCCCTGGGGTGCCCTGCCTGTCCCCTAGGTGTCCCTGGGGGTGCCCTGGCTGTCCCCTAGGTGTCCCTGGGGGTGCCCTTGGTGTCCCTGGGGTACCCTGGCTGTCCCCAAAGTGTCCCTGTGGGTGCCCAGAGTGTCCCTGGGAGTGCCCTGCCTGTCCCCTAGGTGTCCCTGGGGGTGCCCTGGCTGTCCCTGGGGGTGCCCTGGCTGTCCCCTAGGTGTCCCTGGGGGTGCCCTGGGTATCCCTGGGGATGCCCTGGCTGTCCCCTCGGTGTCCCTGGGGTGGCCCTGGCTGTCCCCTAGGTGTCCCTGGGGGTGCCCTGGGTGTCCCCTCGGTGTCCCTGGGGTGGCCCTGGCTGTCCCGTAGGTGTCCCTGGCCTGCCCTGGCTGTCCTTGGGGTGCCCTGGCTGTGCCCTAGGTGTCCCTGGGGTGCCCTGGCTGTCCCGTCAGTGTTCCTGGGGGTGCCATGGCTCTGCCCTAGGGGTTCCTGAGGGTGCCCTGGGTGGCCCTGGCGTGCCCTCGCTGTCTCCTAGGTGTCCCTGGGGGTGCCCTGGCTGTCCTCTAGGTGTCCCTGGGGGTGCCCTGGGTGTCCCTGGAGAGCCCTGGCTGTCCCCAAGGTGTCCCTGTGGGTGCCCAGAGTTTCCCTGGGAGTGCCCTGGCTGTCCCCGAGGTGTCCGTGGGGTGCCCTGGGTGTCCCTGGGGGTGCCCTGGCTGTCCCCTAGGTGTCCCTGGGGGTGCCCTGGGTGTCCCTGGGGTGCCCTGGCTGTCCCCTAGGTGTCCCTGGAGGTGCCCTTGGTGTCCCTGGGGGTGCCCTGGCAGTCCCTTAGGTGTCCCTGGGGGTTCCCTGGGTGTCCCTGGAGTGCCCGTGCTGTCCCCTAAATGTCCCTGGGGGTGACCTGGCGGTCCCCTAGGTGTCCCTGGGGGTGCCCTGCCTGTCCCCTAGGTGTCCCTGGGGGTGCCCTGGCTGTCTTTAGGGTGCCCTGGCTGTCCCCTCGGTGTCCCTGAGGGTGGCCTGGCTGACCTTAGGGTGCCCTGGCTGTCCCCTAGGTGTCCCTGGGGGTGCCCTGGGTGTCCCTGGGGGGGCCCTGGCTGTCCCCTAGGTGTCTCTGGGGGTGCCCTGCCTGTCCCCTAGGTGTCCCTGGGGTTGCCCTGTCTGTGCCCTCGGTGTCCCGGAGGGTGCCCTGGCTGTCCCTAGGCTGCCCTGGCTGCGCCCTAGGTGTCCCTGGGGGTGCCCTGGCTGTCCCTAGGGTGCCCCGGCTGTGCCCTTGGTGTCCCTGGGGGTGCCCTGGCTGTCCCTAGGGTGCCCTGTCTGTCCCCTAGGTGTCCCTGGGGGTGCCCTGGTGTCCCTCGGGGTGCCCTGGGTGTCCCCTAGGTGTCCCTGGGGGTGCCCTGGCTGTCCATGAAGTGCCCTGGCTGTCCCCTAGGTGTCCCTGGGGGTGCCCTGGCTGTCCCTAGGGTGCTCTGGCTGAGCCCACGGTGTATCTGGGGGTGCCCTGGCTGTCCCCTAGGTGTCCCTGGGGGTGGCCTTCCTGTCCCCAAGGTGTCCCTAGGGGTGCCCTTGCTGTCCCGTAGGTGTCCCTGGGGGTGCCCTGGGTGTCCCTGGGGCGCCCTGACTTTCCCCTTGATGTCCGTGGGGTGCCCCGGTTGTCCCTGGGGAGCCCTGGCTGTCCCCAAGGTGTCCCTATGGGTGCCCAGAGTGTCCCTGGGAGTGCCCTGGCTGTCCCCTAGGTGTCCCTGGGGGTGCCCTGCCTGTCCACTAGGCGGCCCTGGGGGTGCCCTCGGTGTCCCTGGCGTGCCCTGGCTGTCCCCTAGGTGTCCCTGGAGGTCCCCTAGGTGTCCCTGGGGGTGCCCTGGCTGTCCTCTAGGTGCCCCTGGGGTGCCCTGGGTGTCCCTGGCGTGCCCTGGCTGTCTCCTAGGTGTCCCTGTGGGTGCCCTCCCTGTACCTCGGGATGCCCTGGCTGTCCCCTAGGTGTCCCTGGGGGTGCCCTGGGTGTTCCTGGGGTGCCCTGGCTGTCCCCTAGGTGTCCCTGGGGGGGCCCTGGCTGTCCCCTAGGTGTCCCTGTGGGTGCCCTGGCTGTCCCTGGGGTGCCCTGGCTGTCCCCTAGGTGTCCCTGGGGGTGCCCTGGCTGTCCCTGGGGTGCCCTGACTGTCCCCTAGATGTCCCTGGAGGTCGCCTAGGTGTCCCTGGGCGTGCCCTCGCTGTCCCTGGGGTGCCCTGGCTGTCCCCTAGGTGTCCCTGGGGGTACCCTGGCTGTCCCCTAGGTGTCCCTGGGGGTCCCCTTGGTGTCCCTGGGGGTGCCCTGGCTGTCCCTTAGGTGTCCCTGGGGGAGCCCTGGGTGTCCCTGGGCTGCCCTGGCTGTCCCCTAGGTGTCCCTGGGGTGCCCTGGTGTCCCTCGGGGCGCCCTGGCTGTCCCCTAGGTGTCCCTGGGGGTGCCCTGCCTGTCCCCTAGGTGTCCCTGGGGGTACCCTGGCTGTCCCTAGGGTGCCCTGGCTGTCCCCTCGGTGTCCCTGGGGGTGCCCTGCGTGTCCCCTAGGTGTCTCTGGGGGTGCCCTGGCTGTCCCTAGGGTGCCCTGGCTGTCCCCTAGGTGTCCTTGGGGGTGCCCTGGCTGTCCCTAGGGTGCCCTGGCTGTCCCCTCGGTGTCCCTGAGCGTGGCCTGGCTGTCCTTAGGGTGCCCTGGCTGTCCCGTAGGTGTCCCTGGGGGTGCCCTGAGTGTGCCTGGGGTGCCCTAGCTGTCCCCAAGATGTCCCTGGGGGTGCCCTGGGTGTCCCTGGGGGGGCCCTGGCTGTCCCCTAGGTGTCTCTGGGGGTGCCCTGCCTGTCCCCTAGGTGTCCCTGGGGGTGCCCTGTCTGTGCCCTCGGTGTCCCGGAGGGTGCCCTGGCTGCGCCCTAGGTGTCCCTGGGGGTGCCCTGGCTGTCCCAAGGGTGCCCTGGCTGTGCCCTTGGTGTCCCTAGGGATGCCCTGGCTGTCCCTAGGGTGCCCTGTCTGTCCCCTCGGTGTCCCTGGGGGTGCCCTGGCTGTCCCTGGAGTGCCCTGGCTGTCCCCTAGGTGTCCCTGGGGGTGCCCTGGCTGTCCCTATGGTGCTCTGGCTGTGCCCACGGTGTATCTGGGGGTCCCCTGGCTGTCCCCTAGGTGTCCCTGGGTGTGCCCTGGGTGTGCCTGGGGTGCCCTGGCTGTCCCCTTGGTGTCCCTGGGGGTGCCCTGGGTGTCCCTGGGGATGCCCTGGCTGTCCCCTAGGTGTCCCTGGGGGTGCCCTGGGTGTCCCTGGGGCGCCCTGCCTTTCCCCTACGTGTCCCTGGGGTGCCCTGGCTGTAACCTAGGTGTCCCTGGGGGTGCTCTGGCTGTCCCTAGGGTGCCCTGGCTGTGCCCTAGGTGTCCCTGAGGGTGCCCTGGGTGTCCCTGGGGTGCCCTGGCTGTCCCCTAGGTGTCCCTTGGGGGGCCCTGGCTGTCCCCTAGGTGTCCCTGGGGGTGCCCTGACTGTCCCTGGGGGTGCCCTGGCTGTCCCATAGGTGTCCCTGGGGGTGCCCTGGCTGTCTCTGGGGTGCTCTGGCTGTCCCCTAGATGTCCCTGAAGGTCGCCTAGGTGTCCCTGGGGGTGCCCTCGCTGTCCCTGGGGTGCCCTGGCTGTCCCCTAGGTGTCCTTGGGTGTGCCCTGGCTGTCCCCTAGGTGTCCCTGGGGGTCCCCTTGGTGTCCCTGGGGGTGCCCTGGCTGTCCCCTAGGTGTCCCTGGGGGTGCCCTGGGTGTCCCTGGGGTGCCCTGGCTGTCCCCTAGGTGTCCCTGGGGTGCCATGGTGTCCCTCGGGGCGCCCTGGCTGTCCCCAAGGTGTCCTTGGGGGTGCCCTGCCTGTCCCCTAGGTGTCCCTGGGGGTGCCCTGGCTATCCCCAGGGTGCCCTGGCTGTGCCCTCGGTGTCTCTGGGGGTGCCCTGGCTGTCCCCTAGGTGTCCCTGGGGTTGTCCTGGCTTTCCCCTCGGTGTACCTGGGGGTGCCCTGGCTGTCCCTGGGGGTGCCCTGGCTGTCCCCTTGGTGTCCCTGGGGGGGCCCTGGCTGTCCCCAAGGTGTCCCTGTGGGTGCCCAGAGTGTCCCTGGGAGTGCCCTGGCTGTCCCCTAGGCGTCTCTGGGGGTGCCCTGGCTGTCCCGTCAGTGTCCCTGGGGGTGCCCTGCCTGTCCCCTTGGTGTCCCTGGGGGTGTCCTGGGTGTCCCTGGAGTGCCCTGGCTGGCCCCTAAATGTCCCTGGGGGTGCCCTGGCTGTCCCCTAGGTGTCCCTGGGGGTGTCCTGCCTTCCCCTAGGTGTCCCTGGGGGTGCCCTAGGTGTCCCTGGGGGTGCCCTGGGTGTCCCTGGGGTGCCCTGGCTGTCCCCAAGGTGTCCCTGTGGGTGCCCAGAGTGTCCCTGCGAGTGCCCCGGCTGTCTCCTAGGGGTCTCTGGGGGTGCCTTGCCAGTCCCCTAGGTGTCCCTGGGGGTGCCCTTCCTGTCCCCTAGGTGTCCCTAGAGGGGCCCTGGCTGTCCCCTACGTGTCCCTGGGGGTGCCCTGGGTGTCCCTGGGGTGCCCTGGCTGTCCCCAAAGTGTCCCTTTGGGTGCCCAGAGTGTCCCTGGGAGTGCCCTGCCTGTCCCCTAGATGTCCCTGGGGGTGCCCTGGGTGTCCCTGGGGTGCCCTGGCTGTCCCCTTGGTGTCCCTGGGGGTGCCCTGTGGGTCCCCTTGGTGTCCCTGGGGGTGCCCTGTGGGTCCGTGGGGTGCCCTGGAGGTGCCCTGGTGTCCCTGGGGGTGCCCTGGCTGTCCCCTAGGTGTCCCTGGAGGTGCCCAGAGTGTCCCTGGGGGTGCCCTGGCAGTCCCCTAGGTGTCCCTGGGGGTTCCCTGGGTGTCCCTGGAGTGCCCGTGCTGTCCCCTAAATGTCCCTGGGGGTGACCTGGCTGTCCCCTAGGTGTCCCTGGGGGTGCCCTGCCTGTCCCCTAGGTGTCCCTGGGGGTGCCCTGGCTGTCTTTAGGGTGCCCTGGCTGTCCCCTAGGTGTCCCTAGGGGTGCCCTGCGTGTCCCTGGGGTGCCCTGCCTGTCCCCAAAGTGTCCCTGTGGGTGCCCAGAGTGTCCCTGGGAGTGCCCTGCCTGTCCCCTAGGTGTCCCTGGGGGTGCCCTGGGTGTCCCTGGGGGTGCCCTGGCTGTCCCCTAGGTGTCCCTGGGGGTGCCCTGGGTATTCCTGGGGATGCCCTGGCTGTCCCCTCGGTGTCCCTGGGGTGGCCCTGGCTGTCCCCTAGGTGTCCCTGGGGGTGCCCTGTGGGTCCCTGGGGTGCCCTGGGGGTGCCCTGGTGTCCCTGGGGGGTGCCCTGGCTGTCCCCTAGGTGGCCCTGGGGGTGCCCTCGCTGTCCCTGGGGTGCTCTGGCTTTCCCCTAGTTGTCCCTGGGGGTCCCCTTGGTGTCCCTGGGGGTGCCCAGGGTGTCCCTGGGGGTGCCCTTGCTGTCCCCTAGGTTTCCCTGGGGGTGCCCTGGCTGTCCCTGGGGTGCTCTTGATGTCCCCTTGGTGTCCCTGGGGTGCCCTGGCTGTCCCCTTGGTGTCCCTGAGGGTGCCATGGCTGTCCCTAGGGTGCCCTGGCTGTGCCCTAGGTGTCCCTGGGGGTGCCCTGGCTGTCCCTAGGGTGCCCAGGCTGTCACCTAGGTGTCCCTGGGGGTGCGCTGCTGTCCCTCGGGGTGCCCTGGCTGTCCCTGGAGTGCCCTGGCTGTCCCCTAGGTGTGCCTGGGCGTGCCCTGGCTGTCCCCTAGGTGTCCCTGGGGGTGCCCTGGCTGTCCCCTAGGTGTCCTTGGGGGTGCCCTGCCTGTCCCCTAGGTGTCCCTGGGGGCGCCCTGGCTGTCCCTAGGGTGCCCTGGCTGTGCCCTTGGTGTCCCTGGGGGTGCCCCGGCTGTCCCCTAGGTGTCCCTGGGGGCGCCCTGGCTGTCCTCTAGGTGTCCCTGGGGGTGCCCTGGCTGTCCTCTAGGTGTCCCTGGGGGTGCCCTGGGTGTCCCTGGGGATTCCCTGGCTGTGCCCTCGGTGTCCCTGGGGGTGCCCTGGCTGTCCCTAGGGTGCCCTGGCTGTGCCCTTGGTGTCCCTGGGGGTGCCCTGGCTGTCCCTAGGGTGTCCTGGCTGTCCCCTAGGTGTCCCTGGGGGTGCCCTGGCAGTCCCTGGAGTGCCCTGGCTGTCCCCTAGGTGTCCCTGGGACTGCCCTGCCTGTCCCCTAGGTGTCCCTGGGGGTGCCCTGGCTGTCCCTAGGGTGCCCTTACTGTGCCCTCGGTGTCCCTGGGGGTGCCCTGGCTGTCCCCTAGGTGTCCAAGGGGGTGCCCTGGGTGTGCCTGGGGTGCCCTGGCTGTCCCCTAGGTGTCCCTGGGGGTGCCCAGGGTGTCCCTGGGGACGCCCTGGCTGTCCCCTAGGTGTCCCTGGGGGTGCCCTGGGTGTCCCTGGGGGGGCCCTGGCTGTCCCCTAGGTGTCCCTGGGGGTGCCCAGGGTGTCCCTGGGGATGCCCTGCCTGTCCCCTAGGTGTCCCTGGGGGTGCCCTGGCTGTCCCTAGGGTGCCCTGGCTGTGCCCTCGGTGTCTCTGGGGGTGCCCTGGGTGTCCCTGGGGGTGCCCTGGCTGTCCCTAGGGTGCCATGGCTGTCCCTAGGGTACCCTGGCTGTCCCCTCGGTGTCCCTGGGGGTGCCCTGGGTGTCCCTGGGGTGCCCTGGCTGTCCCCTAGGTGTCCCTGGGGGTGCCCAGGCTGTCCCCTAGGTGTCCCTGGGGGGGCCCTGGGTGTCCCTTGGGTGCCCTGGCTGTCCCTGGGGTGCCCGGGAGGTCCCCTACGTGTCCCTGGGGTGCCCTGGCTGTCCCGTCAGTGTCCCTGAAGGTGCCCTGGGTGTCCCTGGCGTGCCCTGGCTGTCTCCTAGGTGTCCCTAGGGGTGCCCTGGCTGTCCTGTAGGTGTCCCTCGGGTGCCCTGGGTGTCCCTGGCGTGCCCTGGCTGTCCCCTACGTGTCCCTGGGGGTGCCCTGGGTGTCCCTTGGGTGCCCTGGCTGTCCCCTAGGTGTCCCTGCGGGGGCCCTGGCTGTCCCCTAGGTGTCCCTGGGGGTGCCCTGGCTGTCCCTGGGGTACCCTGGCTGTCCCCTAGGTGTCCCTGGGGGTGCACTGGCTGTCCCTGGGGTGCCCTGGCTGTCCCCTAGATGTCCCTGGAGGTCCCCTAGGTGTCCCTGCGGGTGCCCAGAGTGTCCCTTCGAGTGCCCTGGCTGTCCCCTAGGTGTCCCTGGGGGTGTCCTGGGTGTCCCTGGGGGAGCCCTGGCTGTCCCCTAGGTGTCCCTGGGGGTGCCCTGTGGGTCCCTGGGGTGCCCTGGGGGTGCCCTGGTGTCCCTGGGGCTGCCCTGGCTGTCCCCTAGGTGGCCCTGGGGGTGCCCTCGCTGTCCTTGGGGTGCCCTGGCTTTCCCCTAGTTGTCCCTGGGGGTCCCCTTGGTGTCCCTGGGGGTGCCCAGGGTGTCCCTGGGGGTGCCCTTGCTGTCCCCTAAGTTTACCTGGGGGTGCCCTGGCTGTCCCTGGGGTGCTCTTGATGTCCCCTTGGTGTCCCTGGGGTGCCCTGGCTGTCCCCTTGGTGTCCCTGAGGGTGCCCTGGCTGTCCCTAGGGTGCCCTGGCTGTGCCCTAGGTGTCCCTGGGGGTGCCCTGGCTGTCCCTAGGGTGCCCTGGCTGTCACCTAGGTGTCCCTGGGGGTGCGCTGCTGTCCTTCGGGGTGCCCTGGCTGTCCCCTAGGTGTCCCTGGGGGTGCCCTGGCTGTCCCTGGAGTGCCCTGGCTGTCCCCTAGGTGTGCCTGGGCGTGCCCTGGCTGTCCCCTAGGTGTCCCTGGGGGTGCCCTGGCAGTCCCCTAGGTGTCCTTGGGGGTGCCCTGCCTGTCCCCTAGGTGTCCCTGGGAGCGCCCTGGCTGTCCTCTAGGTGTCCCTGGGGGTGCCCTGGCTGTCCTCTAGGTGTCCCTGGGGGTGCCCTGGGTGTCCCTGGGGATGCCCTGGCTGTGCCCTCGGTGTCCCTGGGGGTGCCCTGGCTGTCCCTAGGGTGCCCTGGCTGTGCCCTTGGTGTCCCTGGGGGTGCCCTGGCTGTCCCTAGGGTGTCCTGGCTGTCCCCTAGGTGTCCCTGGGGGTGCCTTGGCAGTCCCTGGAGTGCCCTGGCTGTCCCCTAGGTGTCCCTGGGACTGCCCTGCCTGTCCCCTAGGTGTCCCTCGGGGTGCCCTGGCTGTCCCTAGGGTGCCCTTACTGTGCCCTCGGTGTCCCTGGGGGTGCCCTGGCTGTCCCCTAGGTGTCCCTGGGGGTGCCCTGGGTGTGCCTGGGGTGCCCTGGCTGTCCCCTAGGTGTCCCTGGGGGTGCCCAGGGTGTCCCTGGGGATGCCCTGGCTGTCCCCTAGGTGTCCCTGGGGGTGCCCTGGGTGTCCCTGGGGGGGCCCTGGCTGTGCCCTCGGTGTCTCTGGGGGTGCCCTGGCTGTCCCCAGGGTGCCCTGGCTGTCCCCTAGGAGTCCCTGGGGGTGCTCTGCGTGTCCCCTAGGTGTCCTTGGGGGTGACCTGGCTGTCCCTAGGGTGCCCTGGCTGTGCCCTCAGTGTCTCTGGGAGTGCCCTGCCTGTCCCCTAGGTGTCCCTGGGGGTGCCCTGGGTGTCCCTGGGGGTGCCCTGGCTGTCTCCTAGGTGTCCCTGGGGGTGCCTTGGGTGTCCCTGGGGTGCCCTGGCTGTCCCCTACGTGTCCCTGGGGGTGCCCAGGGTGTCCGTGGGGGTGCCCTTGCTGTCTTGTAGCTGTCCCTGGGGGTGCCCTGGGTGTCCCTGGGGTGCCCTGGGTGTCCTCTGCCTGTCCCCTAGCTGTCCCTGGGGGTGCCCCGCCTGTCCCCTAGGTGTCCCTGGGGGTGCCCTGGCTGTGCCCTCGGTGTCCCTGGGGGTGCCCTGGCTGTCCCTAGGGTGTCCTGGCTGTCCCCTAGGTGTCCCTGGGGGTGCCCTGGCAGTTCCTGGAGTGCCCTGGCTGTCCCCTAGCTGTCCCTGGGGGTGCCCTGGCTGTCTCCTAGGTGTCTCTGGGGGTGCCCAGGCTGTCCCTGGCGTGCCCTGGCTGTCTCCTAGGTGTCCTTGGGGGTGCCCTGGCTGTCCTGTAGGTGTCCCTGGGGTGCCCTGGGTGTCCCTGGCGTGCCCTGGCTGTCCCCTAGGTGTCCCTGGGGGTGCCCTGGGTGTCCCTGGGGTGCCCTGGCTGTCCCCTAAGTGTCCCTGCGGGGGCCCTGGCTGTCCCCTAGGTGTCCCTGGGGGTGCCCTGGCTGTCCCTGGGGTGCCCTGGCTGTCCCCTAGGTGTCCCTGGGGGTGCACTGGCTGTCCCTGGGGTGCCCTGGCTGTCCCCTAGATGTCCCTGGAGGTCCCCTAGGTGTCCCTGCGGGTGCTCAGAGTGTCCCTTCGAGTGCCCTGGCTGTCCCCTAGGGGTCTCTGGGGTTGCCCTGCCTGTCCCCTAGGTGTCCCTGGGGGTGTCCTGGGTGTCCCTGGGGGTGCCCTGGCTGTCCCGTAGGTGTCCCTGGGGGTGCCCTGGGTGTCCCTGGGGTGCCCTGGCTGTCCCCTAGGTGTCCCTTAGGGTGCCCTGTGGGTCCCTGGGGTGCCCTGGGGATGCCCTGGTGTCCCTGGGGGTGCCCTGGCTGTCCCATAGGTGGCCCTGGGGGTGCCCTCGCTGTCCCTGGGGTGCCCTGGCTTTCCCCTAGTTGTCCCTGGGGGTCCCCTTGGTGTCCCTGGGGGTGCCCAGGGTGTCCCTGGGGGTGCCCTTGCTGTCCCCTCGGTTTCCCTGGGGGTGCCCTGGCTGTCCCTGGGGTGCTCTTGATGTCCCCTTGGTGTCCCTGGCGTGTCCTGGCTGTCCCCTTGGTGTCCCTGAGGGTGCCCTGGCTGTC
Source organism: Chamaea fasciata (assembly GCF_029207755.1). Taxonomy (NCBI): domain Eukaryota; kingdom Metazoa; phylum Chordata; class Aves; order Passeriformes; family Sylviidae; genus Chamaea; species Chamaea fasciata. The sequence goes on from NW_027094485.1 coordinate 29,524, forward strand.
CCTAGGGTGCCCTGGCTGTGCCCTAGGTGTCCCTGGGGGTGCGCTGCTGTCCCTCGGGGTGCCCTGGCTGTCCCCTAGGTGTCCCTGGGGGTGCCCTGGCTGTCCCTGGAGTGCCCTGGCTGTCCCCTAGGTGTGCCTGGGCGTGCCCTGGCTGTCCCCTAGGTGTCCCTGGGGGTGCCCTGGCTGTCCCCTAGGTGTCCTTGGGGGTGCCCTGCCTGTCCCCTAGGTGTCCCTGGGGGCGCCCTGCCTGTCACTAGGGTGTCCTGGCTGTGCCCTTGGTGTCCCTGGGGGTGCCTTGGCTGTCCCCTAGGTGTCCCTGGGAGTGCCCTGGCTGTTCTCTAGGTGTCCCTGGGGGTGCCCTGGGTGTCCCTGGGGATGCCCTGGCTGTGCCCTCGGTGTCCCTGGGGGTGCCCTGGCTGTCCCTAGGGTGCCCTGGCTGTGCCCTTGGTGTCCCTGGGGGTGCCCTGGCTGTCCCTAGGGTGTCCTGGCTGTCCCCTAGGTGTCCCTGGGGGTGCCCTGGCTGTCTCCTAGGTGTCCCTGGGAGTGCCCTGCCTGTCCCCTATGTGTCCCTGGGGGTGCCCTGGCTGTCCCTAGGGTGCCCTGGCTGTGCCCTTGGTGTCCCTGGGGGTGCCCCGGCTGTCCCCTAGGTGTCCCTGGGGGCGCCCTGGCTGTCCTCTAGGTGTCCCTGGGGGTGCCCTGGCTGTCCTCTAGGTGTCCCTGGGGGTGCCCTGGGTGTCCGTGGGGATGCCCTGGCTGTGCCCTCGGTGTCCCTGGGGGTGCCATGGCTGTCCCTAGGGTGCCCTGGCTGTGCCCTTGGTGTCCCTGGGGGTGCCCTGGCTGTCCCTAGGGTGTCCTGGCTGTCCCCTAGGTGTCCCTGGGGGTGCCCTGGCAGTCCCTGGAGTGGCCTGGCTGTCCCCTAGGTGTCCCTGTGGGTGCCCTGGCTTTCTCCTAGGTGTCCCTGGGAGTGCCCTGCCTGTCCCCTAGGTGTCCCTGGGGGAGCCCTGGCTGTAACTAGGGTGCCCTTGCTGTGCCCTCGGTGTCCCTGTGGGTGCCCTGGCTATCCCTTAGGTGTCCCTGGGGGTGCCCTGGGTGTGCCTGGGGTGCCCTGGCTGTCCCCTTGGTGTCCCTGGGGGTGCCCTGGGTGTCCCTGGGGGGGCCCTGGCTGTCCCCCAGGTGTCCCTGGGGGTGCCCAGGGTGTCCCTGGGGATGCCCTGGCTGTCCCCTAGGTGTCCCTGGGGGTGCCCTGGGTGTCCCTGGGGGGGCCCTGGCTGTCCCCTAGGTGTCCCTGGGGGTGCCCAGGTTGTCCCTGGGGATGCCCTGGCTGTCCCCTAGGGGTCTCTGGGGGTGCCCTGCCTGTCCCCTAGGTGTCCCTGGGGGTGCCCTGACTGTGCCCTAGGTGTCCCTGAGGGGTGCCCTGGGTGTCCCTGGGGGTACCCTGGCTGTACCCTTGGTGTCCGTGGGGGTGCCCTGGCTGTCCCCTTTGTGTCTCTGGGGGTACCCTGGCTGTCCTTGGGGTGCTCTGGCTGTCCCCTTGGTGTCCCTAGGGGTGCCCTGGGTATCCCTGGGGTGCCCTGGGGGTCCTCTGCCTGTCCCCTAGGTGTCCCTGGGGGTGCCCTGGCTGTCCCCTAGCTGTCCCTGGGGGTGCCCTGGCTGTCTCCTAGGTGTCCCTGGGGGTGCCCAGGCTGTCCCTGGCGTGCCCTGGCTGTCTCCTAGGTGTCCCTGGGGGTGCCCTGGCTGTCCTGTAGGTGTCCCTGGGGTGCCCTGGGTGTCCCTGGCGTGCCCTGGCTGTCCCCTAGGTGTCCCTGGGGGTGCCCTGGGTGTCCCTGGGGTGCCCTGGCTGTCCCCTAGGTGTCCCTGCGGGGGCCCTGGCTGTCCCCTAGGTGTCCCTGGGGGTGCACTGGCTGTCCCTGGGGTGCCCTGGCTGTCCCCTAGTTGTCCCTGGGGGTCCCCTTGGTGTCCCTGGGGGTGCCCAGGGTGTCCCTTCGAGTGCCCTGGCTGTCCCCTAGGGGTCTCTGGGGTTGCCCTGCCTGTCCCCTAGGTGTCCCTTGGGGTGTCCTGGGTGTCCCTGGGGGTGCCCTGGCTGTCCCGTAGGTGTCCCTGGGGGTGCCCTGGGTGTCCCTGGGGTGCCCTGGCTGTCCTCTAGGTGTCCCTGGGGGTGCCCTGTGGGTCCCTGGGGTGCCCTGGGGATGCCCTGGTGTCCCTGGGGGTGCCCTGGCTGTCCCATAGGTGGCCCTGGGGGTGCCCTCGCTGTCCCTGGGGTGCCCTGGCTTTCCCCTAGTTGTCCCTGGGGGTCCCCTTGGTGTCCCTGGGGGTGCCCAGGGTGTCCCTGGGGGTGCCCTTGCTGTCCCCTAGGTTTCCCTGGGGGTGCCCTGGCTGTCCCTGGGGTGCTCTTGATGTCCCCTTGGTGTCCCTGGCGTGTCCTGGCTGTCCCCTTGGTGTCCCTGAGGGTGCCCTGGCTGTCCCTAGGGTGCCCTGGCTGTGCCCTAGGTGTCCCTGGGGGTGCCCTGGCTGTCCCTAGGGTGCCCTGGCTGTCACCTAGGTGTCCCTGGGGGTGCGCTGCTGTCCCTCGGGGTGCCCTGGCTGTCCCCTAGGTGTCCCTGGGGGTGCCCTGGCTGTCCCTGGAGTGCCCTGGCTGTCCCCTAGGTGTGCCTGGGCGTGCCCTGGCTGTCCCCTAGGTGTCCCTGGGGGTGCCCTGGCTGTCCCCTAGGTGTCCTTGGGGGTGCCCTGCCTGTCCCCTAGGTGTCCCTGGGGGCGCCCTGCCTGTCACTAGGGTGTCCTGGCTGTGCCCTTGGTGTCCCTGGGGGTGCCCCGGCTGTCCCCTAGATGTCCCTGGGGGCGCCCTGGCTGTCCTCTAGGTGTCCCTGGGAGTGCCCTGGCTGTTCTCTAGGTGTCCCTGGGGGTGCCCTGGGTGTCCCTGGGGATGCCCTGGCTGTGCCCTCGGTGTCCCTGGGGGTGCCCTGGCTGTCCCTAGGGTGCCCTGGCTGTGCCCTTGGTGTCCCTGGGGGTGCCCTGGCTGTCCCTAGGGTGTCCTGGCTGTCCCCTAGGTGTCCCTGGGGGTGCCCTGGCAGTCCCTGGAGTGCCCTGGCTGTCCCCTAGGTGTCCCTGGGAGTGCCCTGCCTGTCCCCTATGTGTCCCTGGGGGTGCCCTGGCTGTCCCTAGGGTGCCCTGGCTGTGCCCTTGGTGTCCCTGGGGGTGCCCCGGCTGTCCCCTAGGTGTCCCTGGGGGCGCCCTGGCTGTCCTCTAGGTGTCCCTGGGGGTGCCCTGGCTGTCCTCTAGGTGTCCCTGGGGGTGCCCTGGGTGTCCGTGGGGATGCCCTTGCTGTGCCCTCGGTGTCCCTGGGGGTGCCCTGGCTGTCCCTTAGGTGTCCCTGGGGGTGCCCTGGGTGTGCCTGGGGTGCCCTGGCTGTCCCCTTGGTGTCCCTGGGGGTGCCCTGGGTGTCCCTGGGGGGGCCCTGGCTGTCCCCTAGGTGTCCCTGGGGGTGCCCAGGGTGTCCCTGGGGATGCCCTGGCTGTCCCCTAGGTGTCCCTTGGGGTGCCCTGGGTGTCCCTGGGGGGGCCCTGGCTGTCCCCTAGGTGTCCCTGGGGGTGCCCAGGGTGTCCCTGGGGATGCCCTGGCTGTCCCCTAGGGGTCTCTGGGGGTGCCCAGCCTGTCCCCTAGGTGTCCCTGGGGGTGCCCTGGCTGTCCCTAGGGTGCCCTGGCTGTCACCTAGGTGTCCCTGGCGGTGCCCTTGGTGTCCTTGGGGGTGCCCCGGCTGTCTCCTAGGTGTCCCTGGGGGCGCCCTGGCTGTCCCTAGGGTGCCCTGCCTGTCCCCTTGGTGTCCCTGGGGGTGCCCTGGCTGTCCTCTAGGTGTCCCTGGGGGTGCCCTGGGTGTCCCCAGGGTGCCCTGGCTGTGCCCTCGGTGTCTCTGGGGGTGCCCTGGCTGTCCCCAGGGTGCCCTGGCTGTCCCCTAGGTGTCCCTGGGGGTGCTCTGCGTGTCCCCTAGGTGTCCTTGGGGGTGACCTGGCTGTCCCCAGGGTGCCCTGGCTGTCCCCAAGGTGTCTCTGGGAGTGCCCTGCCTGTCCCCTAGGTGTCCCTGGGGGTGCCCTGGGTGTCCCTGGGGGTGCCCTGGCTGTCCCCTAGGTGTCCCTGGGGGTGCCCAGGGTGTCCCTGGGGTGCCCTGGCTGTCCCCTACGTGTCCCTGGGGGTGCCCAGGGTGTCCCTGGGCGTGCCCTGGCTGCGCCCTAGGTGTCCCTAGGGGTGCCCTGGGTGTCCCTGGGGTGCCCTGGGGGACCTCTGCCTGTCCCCTAGGTGTCCCTGGGGGTGCCCTGCCTGTCCCCTAGGTGTCCCTGGGGGTGCCCTGGCTGTGCCCTTGGTGTCCCTGGGGGTGCCCTGGCTGTGCCCTTGGTGTCCCTAGGGTGCCCTGGCTGTGCCCTTGGTGTCCCTGGGGGAGCCCTGGCTGTCCCTAGGGTGTCCTGGCTGTCCCCTAGGTGTCCCTGGGGGTGCCCTGGCAGTTCCTGGAGTGCCCTGGCTGTCCCCTAGGTGTCCCTGGGGGTGCCCTGGCTGTCTCCTAGGTGTCCCTGGGGGTGCCCAGGCTGTCCCTGGCGTGCCCTGGCTGTCTCCTAGGTGTCCCTGGGGGTGCCCTGGCTGTCCTGTAGGTGTCCCTGGGGTGCCCTGGGTGTCCCTGGCGTGCCCTGGCTGTCCCCTAGGTGTCCCTGGGGGAGCCCTGGGTGTCCCTGGGGTGCCCTGGCTGTCCCCTAGGTGTCCCTGCCGAGGCCCTGGCTGTCCCCTAGGTGTCCTTGGGGGTGCCCTGGCTGTCCCTGGGGTGCCCTGGCTGTCCCCTAGGTGTCCCTGGGGGTGCACTGGCTGTCCCTGGGGTGCCCTGGCTGTCTCCTAGATGTCCCTGGAGGTCCCCTAGGTGTCCCTGCGGGTGCCCAGAGTGTCCCTTCGAGTGCCATGGCTGTCCCCTAGGGGTCTCTGGGGGTGCCCTGCCTGTCCCCTAGGTGTCCCTGGGGGTGTCCTGGGTGTCCCTGGGGGTGCCCTGGCTGTCCCCTAGGTGTCCCTGGGAGTGACCTGGGTGTCCCTGGGGTGCCCTGGCTGTCCCCTAGGTGTCCCTGGGGGTGCCCTGTGGGTCCCTGGGGTGCCCTGGGGGTGCCCTGGTATCACTGGGGGTGCCCTGGCTGTCCCCTAGGTGTCCCTGGGGGTGCCCTCGCTGTCCCTGGGGTGCCCTGGCTTTCCCCTAGTTGTCCCTGGGGGTCCCCTTGGTGTCCCTGGGGGTGCCCAGGGTGTCCCTGGGGGTGCCCTTGCTGTCCCCTAAGTTTCCCTGGGGGTGCCCTGGCTGTCCTTGGGGTGCTCTTGATGTCCCCTTGGTGTCCCTGGGGTGCCCTGGCTGTCCCCTTCGTGTCCCTGAGGGTGCCCTGGCTGTCCCTAGGGTGTCCTGGCTGTGCCCTAGGTGTCCCTGGGGGTGCCCTGGCTGTCCCTAGGGTGCCCTGGCTGTCACCTAGGTGTCCCTGGGGGTGCGCTGCTGTCCCTCGGGGTGCCCTGGCTGTCCCCTCGGTGTCCCTGGGGGTGCCCTGGCTGTCCCTGGAGTGCCCTGGCTGTCCCCTAGGTGTGCCTGGGCGTGCCCTGGCTGTCCCCTTGGTGTCCCTGGGGGTGCCCTGGCTGTTCCCTTGGTGTACCTGGGGGTGCCCTGGCTGTCCCCTTTGTGTCCCTGGGGGTACCCTGGCTGTCCTTGGTGTGCTCTGGCTGTCCCCTTGGTGTCCCTCGGGGTGCCCTGGGTGTCCCTGGGGTGCCCTGGGGGTCCTCTGCCTGTCCCCTCGGTGTCCCTGGGGGAGCCCTGCCTGTCCCCTAGGTGTCCCTGGGGGTGCCCTGGCTGTCCCCTCGGTGTCCCTGGGGGTGCCCTGCCTGTCCCCTCGGTGTTCCTGGGTTGGCCCTGGCTGTCCCCTAGGTGTCCCTGGGGTGCCCTGCCTATCCCCTTGGTGTCCCTGGGGTCACCTGCCTGTCCCCTAGGTGTCCCTGGGGGTGCCCTGGGTGTCCCTGGGGGTGCCCTGGCTGTCCCTGGAGTGCCCTGGCTGTCCCCTAGGTGTCCCTGGGGGGGCCCTGGCTGTCCCATAGGTTTCCATGGGGGTGCCCTGCCTGTCCCCTAGGTGTCCCTGGGGGTGCCCTGGCTGTCGTCTAGGTGTCCCTGGGGTGGCCCTGGGTGTCCCTGGGGATGCCCTGGCTGTTCCCTAGGTGTCCCTGGGGGTGCCCTGGGTGTCCCTGGGGGTGCCCTGGCTGTGCCCTCGGTGTCCCTGGGGGTGCCCTGGGTGTCCGTGGGGTGCCCTGGCTGACCCCAAGGTGTCCCTTGGGGTGCCCAGAATGTCCCTGGGAGGTCCCTGGCTGTCCCCTAGGGGTCTCTGGGGGTGCCCTGGCTGTCCCGTCAGTGTCCCTGGGGGTGCCCTGCCTGTCCCCTAGGTGTCCCTGGGGGTGCCCTGCCTGTCCCTTAGGTGTCCCTGGGGGTGCCTTGGCTGTCCCTAGGGTACCCTGGCTGTCCCTAGGGTACCCTGGCTGTCCCCTCGGTGTCCCTGGGGTTGCCCTGGGTGTCCCTGGGGTGCCCTGGCTGTCCCCTAGGTGTCCCTGGGGGTGCCCAGGCTGTCCCCTAGGTGTCCCTGGGGGGGCCCTAGGTGTCCCTTGGGTGCCCTGGCTGTCCCTGCGGTGCCCGGGAGGTCCCCTACGTGTCCCTGGGGTGCCCTGGCTGTCCCGTCAGTGTCCCTGAGGGTGCCCTGGGTGTCCCTGGGGTGCCCTGGCTGTCCCCAGGTGTCCCTGCGGGGGCCGTGGCTGTCCCCTAGGTGTCCCTGGGGGTGCCCTGGCTGTCCCTGGGGTCCCCTGGCTGTCCCCTAGGTGTCCCTGGGGGTGCACTGGCTGTCCCTGGGGTGCCCTGGCTGTCCCCTAGATGTCCGTGGAGGTCCCCTAGGTGTCCCTGCGGGTGCCCAGAGTGTCCCTTCGAGTGCCCTGGCTGTCCCCTAGGGGTCTCTGGGGGTGCCCTGCCTGTCCCCTAGGTGTCCCTGGGGGTGTCCTGGGTGTCCCTGGGGTGCCCTGGCTGTCCCCTAGGTGTCCCTGGGGGTGCCCTGGGTGTGCCTGGGGTGCCCTGGCTGTCCCCTAGGTGTCCCTGGGGGTGCCCAGGGTGTCCCTGGGGATGCCCTGGCTGTCCCCTAGGTGTCCCTGGGGGTGCCCTGGGTGTCCCTGGGGGTGCCCTGGCTTTCTCCTAGTTGTCCCTGGGGGTCCCCTTGGTGCCCCTGGGGGTGCCCAGGGTGTCCCTGGGGGTGCCCTTGCTGTGCCCTTGGTGTCCCTGGGGGAGCCCTGGCTATCCCTAGGGTGTCCTGGCTGTCCCCTAGGTGTCCCTGGGGGTGCCCTGGCAGTTCCTGGAGTGCCCTGGCTGTCCCCTAGGTGTCCCTGGGGGTGCCCTGGCTGTCTCCTAGGTGTCCCTGGGGGTGCCCAGGCTGTCCCTGGCGTGCCCTGGCTGTCTCCTAGGTGTCCCTGGGGGTGCCCTGGCTGTCCTGTAGGTGTCCCTGGGGTGCCCTGGGTGTCCCTGGCGTGCCCTGGCTGTCCTCTAGGTGTCCCTAGGGGTGCCCTGGGTGTCCCTGGGGTGCCCTGGCTGTCCCCTAGGTGTCCCTGCGGGGGCCCTGGCTGTCCCCTAGGTGTCCTTGGGGGTGCCCTGGCTGTCCCTGGGGTGCCCTGGCTGTCCCCTAGGTGTCCCTGGGGGTGCACTGGCTGTCCCTGGGGTGCCCTGGCTGTCTCCCAGATGTCCCTGGAGGTCCCCTAGGTGTCCCTGCGGGTGCCCAGAGTGTCCCTTCGAGTGCCCTGGCTGTCCCCTAGGGGTCTCTGGGGGTGCCCTGCCTGTCCCCTAGGTGTCCCTGGGGGTGTCCTGGGTGTCCCTGCGAGTGCCCTGGCTGTCCCCTAGGTGTCCCTGGGAGTGACCTGGGTGTCCCTGGGGTGCCCTGGCTGTCCCCTAGGTGTCCCTGGGGGTGCCCTGTGGGTCCCTGGGGTGCCCTGGGGGTGCCCTGGTGTCCCTGGGGGTGCCCTGGCTGTCCCCTAGGTGTCCCTGGGGGTGCCCTCGCTGTCCCTGGGGTGCCCTGGCTTTCCCCTAGTTGTCCCTGGGGGTCCCCTTGGTGTCCCTGGGGGTGCCCAGGGTGTCCCTGGGGGTGCCCTTGCTGTCCCCTAAGTTTCCCTGGGGGTGCCCTGGCTGTCCTTGGGGTGCTCTTGATGTCCCCTTGGTGTCCCTGGGGTGCCCTGGCTGTCCCCTTCGTGTCCCTGAGGGTGCCCTGGCTGTCCCTAGGGTGCCCTGGCTGTGCCCTAGGTGTCCCAGGGGGTGCCCTGGCTGTCCCTAGGGTGCCCTGGCTGTCACCTAGGTGTCCCTGGGGGTGCGCTGCTGTCCCTCGGGGTGCCCTGGCTGTCCCCTAGGTGTCCCTGGGGGTGCCCTGGCTGTCCCTGGAGTGCCCTGGCTGTCCCCTAGGTGTGCCTGGGCGTGCCCTGGCTGTCCCCTAGGTGTCCCTGGGGGTGCCCTGGCTGTCCCCTAGGTGTCCTTGGGGGTGCCCTGCCTGTCCCCTAGGTGTGCCTGGGGGTGTCCTGGCTGTTCCCTTGGTGTACCTGGGGGTGCCCTGGCTGTCCCCTTTGTGTCCCTGGGGGTACCCTGGCTGTCCTTGGTGTGCTCTGGCTGTCCCCTTGGTGTCCCTCGGGGTGCCCTGGGTGTCCCTGGGGTGCCCTGGGGGTCCTCTGCCTGTCCCCTAGGTGTCCCTGGGGGAGCCCTGCCTGTCCCCTAGGTGTCCCTGGGGGTGCCCTGGCTGTCCCCTCGGTGTCCCTGGGGGTGCCCTGCCTGTCCCCTCGGTGTTCCTGGGTTGGCCCTGGCTGTCCCCTAGGTGTCCCTGGGGTGCCCTGCCTGTCCCCTTGGTGTCCCTGGGGGTGCCCTGGCTGTCCCCTAGGTGTCCCTGGGGGTGCCCTGGGTGTGCCTGGGGTGCCCTGGCTGTTCCCTAGGTGTCCCTGGGGGTGCCCAGGGTGTCCCTGGGGATGCGCTGGCTGTCCCCTAGGTGTCCCTGGGGGTGCCCTGGGTGTCCCTGGGGGTGCCCTGGCTGTCCCTGGAGTGCCCTGGCTGTCCCGTAGGTGTCCCTGGGGGGGCCCTGGCTGTCCCCTAGGTTTCTTTGGGGGTGCCCTGCCTGTCCCCTAGGTGTCCCTGGGGGTGCCCTGGCTGTCGTCTAGGTGTCCCTGGGGGTGCCCTGGGTGTCCATGGGGATGCCCTGGCTGTTCCCTAGGTGTCCCTGGGGGTGCCCTGGGTGTCCCTGGGGGTGCCCTGGCTGTGCCCTCGGTGTCCCTGGGGGTGCCCTGGGTGTCCGTGGGGTGCCCTGGCTGACCCCAAGGTGTCCCTTGGGGTGCCCAGAATGTCCCTGGGAGGTCCCTGGCTGTCCCCTAGGGGTCTCTGGGGGTGCCCTGGCTGTCCCGTCAGTGTCCCTGGGGGTGCCCTGCCTGTCCCCTAGGTGTCCCTGGGGGTGCCCTGCCTGTCCCTTAGGTGTCTTTGGGGGTGCCTTGGCTGTCCCTAGGGTACCCTGGCTGTCCCTAGGGTACCCTGGCTGTCCCCTCGGTGTCCCTGGGGGTGCCCTGGGTGTCCCTGGGGTGCCCTGGCTGTCCCCTAGGTGTCCCTGGGGGTGCCCAGGCTGTCCCCTAGGTGTCCCTGGGGGGGCCCTAGGTGTCCCTTGGGTGCCCTGGCTGTCCCTGCGGTGCCCGGGAGGTCCCCTACGTGTCCCTGGGGTGCCCTGGCTGTCCCGTCAGTGTCCCTGAGGGTGCCCTGGGTGTCCCTGGCGTGCCCTGGCTGTCTCCTAGGTGTCCCTGGGGGTGCCCTGGCTGTCCTGTAGGTGTCCCTGGGGTGCATTGGGTGTCCCTGGCGTGCCCTGGCTGTCCCCTAGGTGTCCCTGGGGGTGCCCTGGGTGTCCCTGGGGTGCCCTGGCTGTCCCCAGGTGTCCCTGCGGGGGCCGTGGCTGTCCCCTAGGTGTCCCTGGGGGTGCCCTGGCTGTCCCTGGGGTCCCCTGGCTGTCCCCTAGGTGTCCCTGGGGGTGCACTGGCTGTCCCTGGGGTGCCCTGGCTGTCCCCTAGATGTCCGTGGAGGTCCCCTAGGTGTCCCTGCGGGTGCCCAGAGTGTCCCTTCGAGTGCCCTGACTGTCCCCTAGGGGTCTCTGGGGGTGCCCTGCCTGTCCCCTAGGTGTCCCTGGGTGTGTCCTGGGTGTCCCTGGGGGTGCCCTGGCTGTCCCCTAGGTGTCCCTGGGGGTGCCCTGGGTGTGCCTGGGGTGCCCTGGCTGTCCCCTAGGTGTCCCTGGGGGTGCCCAGGGTGTCCCTGGGGATGCCCTGGCTGTCCCCTAGGTGTCCCTGGGGGTGCCCTGGGTGCCCCTGGGGGTGCCCTGGCTTTCCCCTAGTTGTCCCTGGGGGTCCCCTTGGTGTCCCTGGGGGTGCCCAGGGTGTCCCTGGGGGTGCCCTTGCTGTCCCCTAGGTTTCCCTGGGGGTGCCCTGGCTGTCCCTGGGGTGCTCTTGATGTCCCCTTGGTGTCCCTGGGGTGCCCTGGCTGTCCCCTTGGTGTCCCTGAGGGTGCCCTGGCTGTCCCTAGGGTGCCCTGGCTGTGCCCTAGGTGTCCCTGGGGGTGCCGTGGCTGTCCCTAGGGTGCCCTGGCTGTCACCTAGGTGTCCCTGGGGTTGCGCTGCTGTCCCTCGGGGTGCCCTGGCTGTCCCCTAGGTGTCCCTGGGGGTGCCCTGGCTGTCCCTGGAGTGCCCTGGCTGTCCCCTAGGTGTGCCTGGGCGTGCCCTGGCTGTCCCCTAGGTGTCCCTGGGGGTGCCCTGGCTGTCCCCTAGGTGTCCTTGGGGGTGCCCTGCCTGTCCCCTAGGTGTCCCTGGGGGCGCCCTGGCTGTCCTCTAGGTGTCCCAGGGGGTGCCCTGGCTGTCCTCTAGGTGTCCCTGGGGGTGCCCTGGGTGTCCCTGGGGATGCCCTGGCTGTGCCCTCGGTGTCCCTGGGGGTGCCCTGGCTGTCCCTGGAGTGCCCTGGCTGTCCCCTATGTGTCCCTGGGGGTGCCCTGGCTGTCTCCTAGGTGTCCCTGGGAGTGCACTGCCTGTCCCCTAGGTGTCCCTGGGGGTGCCCTGGCTGTCCCTAGGGTGCCCTTGCTGTGCCCTGGGTGTCCCTGGGGGTGCCCTGGCTGTCCCCTAGGTGTCCCTGGGGGTGCCCTGGGTGTGCCTGGGGTGCCCTGGCTGTCCGCTAGGTGTCCCTGGGGGTGCCCAGGTTGTCCCTGGGGACGCGCTGGCTGTCCCCTAGGTGTCCCTGGGGTTGCCGTGGGTGTCCCTGGGGGGGCCCTGGCTGTCCCCTAGGGGTCTCTGAGGGTGCCCTGCCTGTCCCCTAGGTGTCCCTGGGGGTGCCCTGGCTGTGCCCTTGGTGTCCCTGAGGGGTGCCCTGGGTATCCCTGGGGTGCCCTGGGGGTCCTCTGCCTGTCCCCTAGGTGTCCCTGGGGGTGCCCTGCCTGTCCCCTAGGTGTCCCTGGGGGTGCCCGGGCTGTCCCCTCAGTGTCCCTGGGGGTGCCCTGCCTGTCCCCTAGGTGTTCCTGGGGGGGCCCTGGCTGTCCCCTAGGTGTCCCTGGGGGTGCCCTGGGTGTGCCTGGGGTGACCTGGCTGTTCCCTAGGTGTCCCTGGGGGTGCCCAGGGTGTCCCTGGGGATGCGCTGGCTGTCCCCTACGTGTCCCTGGGGGTGCCCTGGGTGTCTCTGGGGGTGCCCTGGCTGTCCCTGGAGTGCCCTGGCTGTCTGAGGTGTCCCTGGGGGGGCCCCGGCTGTCCCCTAGGTTTCCTTGGGGGTGCACTCCCTGTCCCCTAGGTGTCCCTGGGGCTGCCCTGGCTGTCCCTGGGGTGCTCTGGATGTCCCCTTGGTGTCCCTGGGGTGCCCTGGCTGTCCCCTTGGTGTCCCTGAGGGTGCCCTGGGTATCCCTGGGGATGCCCTGGCTGTCCCCTAGGTGTCCCTGGAGGTGCCCTGGCTGTCCCTGGGGTTCTCTGGATGTCCCCTTGGTGTCCCTGGGGTGCCCTGGCTGTCCCCTTGGTGTCCCTGAGGGTGCCCTGGCTGTCCCTAGGGTGCCCTGACTGTGCCCTAGGTGTCCCTGGGGGTGCCCTGGCTGTCCCTAGGGTGCCCTGGCTGTCACCTAGGTGTCCCTGGCGGAGCCCTGGCTGTCCCTAGGGTGCCCTTGCTGTGCCCGCGGTGTCCCTGGGGGTGCCCTGGGTATGCCTGGGGTGCCCTGGCTGTCCCCTAGGTGTCCCTGGGGGTGCCCAGGGTTTCCCTGGGGATGCCCTGGCTGTCCCCTGTGTGTCCCTGGGGGTGCCCTGGGTGTCCCTGGGGGTGCCATGGCTGTCCTCTACGTGTCCCTGGGGGTGCCCTGGCTGTCCCCTCGGTGTCCCTGGGGGTGCCCTGCCTGTCCCCTAGGTGTCCTTGGGGGGGCCCTGGCTGTCCCCTACGTGTCCCTGGGGGTGCCATGCCTGTCCCCTGGGTGTCCCTGGGGGTGCCCTGGCTGTCCCTAGGGTGCCCTGGCTGTCCCCTAGGTGTCCCTGGGGGTGACCTGCCTGTCCCCTAGGTGTCCCTGGGGGTGCCCTGGCTGTCCCCAGGGTGCCCTGGCTGTCCCCTAGGTGTCCCTGGGGGTGCTCTGCGTGTCCCCTAGGTGTCCTTGGGGGTGACCTGGCTGTCCCTAGGGTGCCCTGGCTGTGCCCTCAGTGTCTCTGGGAGTGCCCTGCCTGTCCCCTAGGTGTCCCTGGGGGTGCCCTGGGTGTCCCTGGGGGCGCCCTGGCTGTCCCTGGCGTGCCCTGGCTGTCTCCTACGTGTCCCTGGGGGTGCCCTGGCTGTCCTGTAGGTGTCCCGGGGGTGCCCTGGGTGTCCCTGGCGTGCCCTGGCTGTCCCCTAGGTGTCCCTGGGGGTGCCCTGGGTGTCCCTGGGGTGCCCTGGCTGTCCCCTAGGTGTCCCTGCGGGGGCCCTGGCTTTCCCCTAGGTGTCCCTGGGGGTGCCCTGGCTGTCCCTGGGGAGCCCTGGCTGTCCCCTAGGTGTCCCTGGGGGTGACTGGCTGTCCCTGGGGTGCCCTGGCTGTCCCATAGATGTCCCTGGAGGTCCCCTAGGTGTCCCTGCGGGTGCCCAGAGTGTCCCTTCGAGTTCCCTGGCTGTCCCCTAGGGGTCGCTGGGGGTGCCCTGCCTGTCCCCTAGGTGTCCCTGGGGGTGTCCTGGGTGTCCCTGGGGGTGCCCTGGCTGTCCCCTAGGTGTCCCTGGGGGTGCCCTGGGTGTCCCTGGGGGTGCCCTGGGGGTGCCCTAGGTGTCCCTGGGGGTGCCCTTTGGGTCCCTGGGGTGCCCTGGGGGTGCCCTGGTGTCCCTGGGGGTGCCCTGGCTGTCCCCTAGGTGTCCCTGGGGGTGCCCTGGCTGTCCCTGGAGTGCCCTGGCTGTCCCCTTGGTGTGCCTGGGCGTGCCCTGGCTGTCCCCTAGGTGTCCTTGGGAATGCCCTGCCTGTCCCCTAGGTGTCTCTGAGGGCGCCCTGGCTGTCCCTAGGGTGCCCTGGCTGTGCCCTTGGTGTCCCTGGGGGTGCCCTGGCTGTCGCTAGGGTGTGCTGGCTGTCCCCTAGGTGTCCCTGGGGGTGCCCTGGCAGTCCCTGGAGTGCCCAGGCTGTCCCCTAGGTGTCCCTGGGGGTGCCCTGGCTGTCTCCTAGGTGTCCCTGGGAGTGCCCTGCCTGTCCCCTAGGTGTCCCTGGGGGTGCCCTGGCTGTCCCCTAGGTGTCCCTGGGGGTGCCCTGGGTGTCCCTGGGGGGGTCCTGGCTGTCCCCTAGGTGTCCCTGGGGGTGCCCAGGGTGTCCCTGGGGGGGCCCTGGCTGTCCCCTTAGTGTCGCTGGGGGTGCCCTGGGTGTCCCTGGGGGTGCACAGGGTGTCCCTGGTGTTCCCTGGCTGTCCCCTAGGTGTCCCTGGGGGTGCCCTGGGTGTCCCTGGGGGGGCCCTGGCTGTCCCTTAGGTGTCCCTGGGGGTGCATTAGGTGTCCCTGGGGGTGCCCAGGGTGTCCCTGGGGTTTCCCTGGCTGTCCCCTAGGTGTCCCTGGGTGGGCCCTGGTGTCCCTGGGTTGCCCTGGCTGTCCCCTAGGTGTCCCTGCCTCGCTCATATCCTCGACTCCGCCTCCGGCGCCATGGTGACTCCCCTCCCAGTCTGGACCAGTGTGGCCTCACCCCCTCCCCTGGGGCCATCCGACCCATCCCAGTATAGACCAGTAAGGGACCGAGTGGCCACCATGGACCCCCACACGCCTGCCAGTTCATCCCAGTTCATCCCAGTCCACTCTTCGTCCATCCCAGGTTTCTCTGGTCACCCTCCCAGTGCTCTCAGTGCATCCCAGTCCCGCAGGTGTTGGTGCTTGGGGCTTGATGAGCTGGTGCCTGTCCGCAACGTGGAGCGGCTCAAACGGGACCTCAGGGTGAGGGGGGCGCGGATTTGGGGGGATCCTGGGGGTCCTGAGTTGTCGTGGAGGGGGTTTTTGGGTTGTGGGGGGTCTGGGGGGAGTCCTGGGGGCTGCTTTGGGTGCTTTGGGGGGTATTCGGGAGGTTTGGGCGGCCCATTTGAGGCATCAAAGAACCTGAGGAGGGTTTTAATAGCTCCTGGAGGTGGAGGCGGCCGTGGGGGTGAGCTGGCTGTCCCAGGGGGTTCCTGGCTGTCCCTCGATGTCCCTGGGGTGCCCTAGCTGTCACTTAGGGGTCCCTCGGGGTGCCCTGGCTGTCCCTAGGGTGCCCTGGCTGTCCCCTAGGTGTCCCTGGGGTGCCCTGACTGTCCCTAGGTGTCCCTGGGGGTACCCTGGCTGTCCCTGGAGGTGCCCTGCCTGTCCCCTAGGTGTCCCTGGGGTGCCCTGACTGTCTCGTCAGTGTCCCTGGGGTGCCCTGACTGTCTCGTCAGTGTCCCTGGGGGTGTCCTGCCTTGCCTTAGGTGTCCCTGGGGGTGCCCTGGCTGTCCCCTCCGTGTCCGTGGGGTTGCCCTGGATGTCCCTGGGGTGCCCTGGCTGACGCCAAGGTGTCCCTTGGGGTGCCCAGAGTGTCTCTAGGAGGTCCCTGGCTGTCCCCTAGGGGTCTCTGGGGGTGCCCTGGCTGTGCCCTCGGTGTCCCTGGGTGTGCCCTGGCCGTCCCGTCAGTGTCCCTGGGGTGCCCTGCCTGTCCCCTTGGTGTCCCTGGGGGTGCCCTGGCGGTCCCTTGGGTACCCTGGCTGTCCCCTAGGTGTACCTGGGGGTGCCCTGGGTGTCCCTGGGGTGCCCTGGCTGTCCCGTCAGTGTCCCTGGGGGTGCCCTGCCTGTCCCCTAGGTGTCCCTGGGGGTGCCCTGGGTGTCCCTGGGTGTGTCCTGCTGTCCCCTAGGTGTCCCTGGGGGTGCCCTGTGTGTCCCTGGAGTGCCCTGGCTGTCCCCTAAATGTCCCTGGGGGTGCCCTGGCTGTCCCCTAGATGTCCCTGGGCGTGTCCTGCCTTCCCCTAGGTGTCCCTGGGGGTGCCCTGGCTTTCCCCTCGGTGTCCCTGGGTGTGCCCTGCCTGTCCCCTAGGTGTCCCTGGGGGTGCCCTGGCTGTCCTTAGTGTGCCCTGGCTGTCCCCTAGGTTTCCCTGGGGGTGCCCTAGGTGTCCCTGGAGTGCCCTGGCTGTCCTCTAGGTGTCCCTGGGGGTGCCCTGGGTGTCCCTGGGGATGACCTGGCTGTCCCCTGGGTGTCCCTGGGGGTGCCCTGGGTGTTCCTTGGGGTGCACAGGGTGTCTCTGGGTTTCCCTGGCTGTCCCCTAGGTGTCCCTGGGGGTGCCCTGGGTGTCCCCTTGGTGTCCCTGGGGTTGCCCTGGGTGTGCCTGGGGTGCCCTGGCTGTCCCCTAGGTGTCCCTGGGGGTGCCCAGCGTGTCCCTGGGGTGCCCTGGCTGTCCCCTACGTGTCCCTGGGGGTGCCCTTGCTGTCCCGTAGGTGTCCCTGGGGGACCCCTCCCTGTCCCTCGGGATGCCCTGGCTGTCCCCTAGGTGTCCCTGGGGGTGCCCTGGGTGTCCCCTTGGTGTCCCGGGGGTGCCCTGGCTGTCCCCGAGGTGTCCCTGGGGGTGCCCTGGCTGTCCCCTAGGTGTCCCTAGGTGTGCCCTGGGTGTCCCTGGGGGTGCCCTGGGTGTCCCTGGTGTGCCCTGGCTGTCCCCTGGGTGTCCCTGGGGGTGCCCTGGGTGTCCCTGGGGTGTCCCTGGGTGTGCCCTGCGTGTCCCTGGGGTGCCCTGGCTGTCCCCTAGGTGTCCCTGGGGGTGCCCTGGCTGTCCCTGGAGTGCCCTGGCTGTCCCCTCGGTGTCCCTGGGGGTGCCCTGACTGTCCCTGGGGTGCCCAGAGGGCGCCCTGGCTGTCCCCAAGGTGTACCTGGGGTTGCCTTCCCTGTCCCCTAGGTGTCCCTGCGGTGCTTTGGCTGTCACCTCGGTGTTCCTGGGGGTGCCCAGGGTGTCCCTGGGAGTGCCCTGGCTGTCCCCTAGGTGTCCCTGGGGGTGCCCTGGGTGTCCCTGGGGTGCCCTGGCTGTCCCCTTGGTGTCCCTGGGGGTGCCGTGGCTGTCCCTGGTGTGCCATGGCTGTCCTGTACGTGTCCCTGGGGGTGCCCTGGCTGTCCCCTAGGTGTCCCTTGAGGTGCCCTGCTTGTCCCTGGGGTGCCCTGGCTGTCCCCTAGGTGTCCCTGGGTGTGCCCTGGCCGTCCCGTCAGTGTCCCTGGGGTGCCCTGCCTGTCCCCTTGGTGTCCCCGGGGGTGCCCTGGCGGTCCCTTGGGTGCCCTGGCTGTCCCCTAGGTGTACCTGGGGGTGCCCTGGCTGTCCCCTACGTGTCCCTGGGGGTGCTTTTGCTGTCCCGTAGGTGTCCCTGGGGGACCCCTCCCTGTCCCTCGTGATGCCCTGGCTGTCCCCTAGGTGTCCCTGGGGGTGCCCTGGGTGTCCCCTTGGTGTCCCTGGGGTGCCCTGGCTGTCCCCTAGGTGTCCCTGGGGGTACCCTGGCTGTCCCCTAGGTGTCCCTAGGTGTGCCCTGGGTGTCCCTGGGGGTGCACAGGGTGTCCCTGGGGTTCCCTGGCTGTCCCCTAGGTGTCCCTGGGGGGGCTCTGTCTGTCCCCTAGGTGTCCCTGGGGGTGCCCTGGGTGTCCCTGGGGGTGCCCTGGCTGTCCCCTCGGTGTTCCTGGGGCTGCCCTGGGTGTCCCTGGGGGGGCCCTGGCTGTCCCCTAGGTCTCCCTTGGGGGGCCCTGGCTGTCCCCTAGGTGTTCCTCGGTGTGCCCTGGGTGTCCCTGGGGTTCCCTGGCTGTCCCCTAGGTGTCCCTGGGGCTGCCCAGGGTGTCCCTGGGGATGCCTTGGAGGTCCCCTAGGTTTCCCTGGGGTGCCCTGGCTGTCCCCTCGGTGTCCCTGGGGGTGCCCAGGGTGTCACTGGGGTGCCCTGGCTGTCCCCTACGTGTCCCTGGGGGTGCCCTGGGTGTCCTTGGGGTGCTCTGGCTGTCCCCTTGGTGTCCCTGGGGGTGCCCTGGCTGTCCCCTCGCTGTCCTTGGTGGTGCCCTGGCTGTCCCTAGAATACCCTGACTGTGCCCTTGGTGTCCCTGGGGGTGCCCTGGCTGTCCTCTAGGTGTCCCTGGGGGTGCCCTGAGTGTCCCTGGGGATGACTTGGCTGTCCCTGGGGTGTCCCTGGAGGTGCCCTGGCTGTCCCTGGGGTGCTCTGGATGTCCCCTTGTTATCCCTGGGGTGCCCTGGCTGTCCCCTTGGTGTCCCTGAGGGTGCCCTGGCTGTCCCTAGGGTGCCCTGACTGTGCCCTCGGTGTCCCTGGGGGTGCCCTAGCTGTCCCTAGGGTGCCCTGGCTGTCACCTAGGTGTCCCTGGCGGTGCCCTTGGTGTCCTTGGGGGTGCCCCGGCTGTCCCCTAGGTGTCCCTGGGGGCGCCCTGGCTGTCCCTAGGGTGCCCTGCCTGTCCCCTAGGTGTCCCTGGCGGTGCCCTGGCTGTCCTCTAGGTGTCCCTGGGGGTGCCCTGGGTGTCCCTGGGGGTGCCCTGGCTGTCCCTAGGGTGTCCTGGCTGTCTCCTAGGTGTCCCTGGGGTGCCCTTGCAGTCCCTGGAGTGCCCTGGCTGTCCCCTAGGTGTCCCTGGGGGTGCCCTGGCTGTCCCCTAGGTGTCCCAGGGGGTGCCCTGGGTGTGCCTGGGGTGCCCTGGCTGTCCCCTAGGTGTCCCTGGGGGTGCCCAGGGTGTTTCTGGGGATGCCCTGGCTGTCCCCTATGTGTCCCTGGGGGTGCCCTGGGTGTCCCTGGGGGGGCCCTGGCTGTCATCTAGGTGTCCCTGGGGGTGCCCTCCCTGTCCCTCGGGGTGCCCTGGCTGTCCCCTAGGTGTCCCTGCGGGGGCCCTGGCTGTCCCCTAGGTGTCCCTGGGGGTGCCCTGGCTGTCCCTGGGGTGCCCTGGCTGTCCCCTAGGTGTCCCTGGGGGTGCACTGGCTGTCCCTGGGGTTCCCTGGCTGTCCCCTAGATGTCCGTGGAGGTCCCCTAGGTGTCCCTGCGGGTGCCCAGAGTGTCCCTTCGAGTGCCCTGGCTGTCCCCTAGGGGTCTCTGGGGGTGCCCTGCCTGTCCCCTAGGTGTCCCTGGGGGTGTCCTGGGTGTCCCTGGGGGTGCCCTGGCTGTCCCCTAGGTGTCCCTGGGGGTGCCCAGGGTGTCCCTGGGGATGCCCTGGCTGTCCCCTAGGTGTCCCTGGGAGTGCCCAGGGTGTCCCTGGGGGTGCCCTTGCTGTCCCCTAGGTTTCCCTGGGGGTGCCCTGGCTGTCCCTGGGGTGCTCTTGATGTCCCCTTGGTGTCCCTGGGGTGCCCTGGCTGTCCCCTTGGTGTCCCTGGGGGTGCCCTGGCTGTCCCTAGGGTGCCCTGGCTGTCACCTAGGTGTCCCTGGGGGTGCGCTGCTGTCCCTCGGGGTGCCCTGGCTGTCCCCTAGGTGTCCCTGGGGGTGCCCTGGCTGTCCCTGGAGTGCCCTGGCTGTCCCCTAGGTGTGCCTGGGCGTGCCCTGGCTGTCCCCTAGGTGTCCATGGGGGTGCCCTGGCTGTCCCCTAGGTGTCCTTGGGGGTGCCCTGCCTGTCCCCTAGGTGTCCCTGGGGGCGCCCTGACTGTCCCTAGGGTGCCCTGGCTGTGCCCTTGGTGTCCCTGGGGGTGCCCCGGCTGTCCCCTAGGTGTCCCTGGGGGCGCCCTGGCTGTCCTCTAGGTGTCCCTGGGGGTGCCCTGGCTGTCCTCTAGGTGTCCCTGGGGGTGCCCTGGGTGTCCCTGGGGATGCCCTGGCTGTGCCCTCGGTGTCCCTGGGGGTGCCCTGGCTGTCCCTGGAGTGCCCTGGTTGTCCCCTAGGTGTCCCTTGGGGTGCCCTGGCTGTCTCCTAGGTGTCCCTGGGAGTGCCCTGCCTGTCCCCTAGGTGTCCCTGGGGGTGCCCTGGCTGTCCCTAGGGTGCCCTTGCTGTGCCCTCGGTGTCCCTGGGGGTGCCCTGGCTGTCCCCTAGGTGTCCCTGGGGGTGCCCTGGGTGTGCCTGGGGTGCCCTGGCTGTCCCCTAGGTGTCCCTGGGGGTGCCCAGGGTGTCCCTGGGGATGCCCTGGCTGTCCCCTATGTGTCCCTGGGGGTGCCCTGGGTGTCCCTGGGGATGTCCTGGCTGTCCCCTAGGGGTCTCTGTGGGTGCCCTGCCTGTCCCCTAGGTGTCCCTGGGGGTGCCCTGGCTGTGCCCTTGGTGTCCCTGAGGGGTGCCCTGGGTGTCCCTGGGGGTGCCCTGGCTGTCCCCTTGGTGTCCCTAGGGGTGCCCTGGGTATCCCTGGGGTGCCCTGGGGGTCCTCTGCCTGTCCCCTAGGTGTCCCTGGGGGTGCCCTGCCTGTCCCCTAGGTGTCCCTGGGGGTGCCCGGGCTGTCCCCTCAGTGTCCCTGGGGGTGCCCTGCCTGTCCCCTAGGTGTTCCTGGGGGGGCCCTGGCTGTCCCCTAGGTGTCCCTGGGGTGCCCTGCCTGTCCCCTTGGTGTCCCTGGGGGTGCCCTGGCTGTCCCCTAGGTGTCCCTGGGGGTGCCCTGGGTGTGCCTGGGGTGACCTGGCTGTCCCCTAGGTGTCCCTGGGGGTGCCCAGGGTGTCCCCTGGGGATGCGCTGGCTGTCCCCTACGTGTCCCTGGGAGTGCCCTGGGTGTCCCTGGGGGTGCCCTGGCTGTCCCTGGAGTGCCCTGGCTGTCCCCGATGTGTCCCTGGGGGGGCCCTGGCTGTCCCCTAGGTTTCCTTGGGGGTGCCCTCCCTGTCCCCTAGGTGTCCCTGGGGCTGCCCTGGCTGTCCTCTAGGTGTCCCTGGGGGTGCCCTGGGTATCCCTGGGGATGCCCTGGCTGTCCCCTAGGTGTCCCTGGAGGTGCCCTGGCTGTCCCTGTGGTGCTCTGGATGTCCCCTTGGTGTCCCTGGGGTGCCCTGGCTGTCCCCTTGGTGTCCCTGAGGGTGCCCTGGCTGTCCCTAGGGTGCCCTGACTGTGCCCTAGGTGTCCCTGGGGGTGCCCTGGCTGTCCCTAGGGTGCCCTGGCTGTCACCTAGGTGTCCCTGGCGGTGCCCTGGCTGTCCCTAGGGTGCCCTTGCTGTGTCCTCGGTGTCCCTGGGGGTGCCCTGGGTATGCCTGGGGTGCCCTGGCTGTCCCCTAGGTGTCCCTGGGGGTGCCCAGGGTGTCCCTGGGGATGCCCTGGCTGTCCCCCATGTGTCCCTGGGGGTGCCCTGGGTGTCCCTGGGGGTGCCATGGCTGTCCTCTACGTGTCCCTGGGGGTGCCCTGGCTGTCCCCTCGGTGTCCCTGGGGGTGCCCTGCCTGTCCCCTAGGTGTCCTTGGGGGGGCCCTGGCTGTCCCCTACGTGTCTCTGGGGGTGCCATGCCTGTCCCCTGGGTGTCCCTGGGGGTGCCCTGGCTGTCCCTAGGGTGCCCTGGCTGTCCCCTAGGTGTCCCTGGGGGTGACCTGCCTGTCCCCTAGGTGTCCCTGGGGGTGCCCTGGCTGTCCCCAGGGTGCCCTGGCTGTGCCCTCGGTGTCTCTGCGGGTGCCCTGGCTGTCCCCAGGGTGCCCTGGCTGTCCCCTAGGTGTCCCTGGGGGTGCTCTGCGTGTCCCCTAGGTGTCCTTGGGGGTGACCTGGCTGTCCCTAGGGTGCCCTGGCTGTGCCCTCAGTGTCTCTGGGAGTGCCCTGGCTGTCCCCTAGGTGTCCCTGCGGGTGTCCCTGGCTGTCCCCTAGGTGTCCCTTGGGGTGCCCTGGCTGTCCCTGGGGTGCCCTGGCTGTCCCCTAGGTGTCCCTGGGGGTGCCCTGGGTGTCCCTGGGGTGCCCTGGCTGTCCCCTAGGTGTCCCTGCGGGTGTCCCTGGCTGTCCCCTAGGTGTCCCTTGGGGTGCCCTGGCTGTCCCTGGGGTGCCCTGGCTGTCCCCTAGGTGTCCCTGGGGGTGCACTGGCTGTCCCTGGGGTGCCCTGGCTGTCCCCTAGATGTCCCTGGAGGTCCCCTAGGTGTCCCTGCGGGTGCCCAGAGTGTCCCTTCGAGTGCCCTGGCTGTCCCCTTGGGGTCTCTGGGGGTGCCCTGCCTGTCCCCTAGGTGTCCCTGGGGGTGTCCTGGGTGTCCCTGGGGGTGCCCTGGCTGTCCCCTAGGTGTCGCTGGGGTGCCCTGGGTGTCCCTGGGGTGCCCTGGCTGTCCCCTAGGTGTCCCTGGGGGTGCCCTTTGGGTCCCTGGGGTGCCCTGGGGGTGCCCTGGTGTCCCTGGGGGTGCCCTGGCTGTCCCCTAGGTGGCCCTGGGGGTGCCCTCGCTGTCCCTGGGGTGCCCTGGCTTTCACCTAGTTTTCCCTGGGCGTCCCCTTGGTGTCCCTGGTGGTGCCCAGGGTGTCCCTCGGGGTGCCCTGGCTGTCCCCTTGGTGTCCCTGGGGGTGCCCTGGCTGTCCCTGGAGTGCCCTGGCTGTCCCCTTGGTGTGCCTGGGCGTGCCCTGGCTGTCCCCTAGGTGTCCCTGGGGGTGCCCTGGCTGTCCCCTAGGTGTCCTTTGGAATGCCCTGCCTGTCCCCTAGGTGTCCCTGGGGGCGCCCTGGCTGTCCCTAGGGTGCCCTGGCTGTGCCCTTGGTGTCCCTGGGGGTGCCCCGGCTGGCCCCTAGGTGTCCCTGGCGGCGCCCTGGCTGTCCCTAGGGTGCCCTGCCTGTCCCCTAGGTGTCCCTGGGGGTGCCCTGGGTGTCCCTGGGGTGCCCTGGCTGTCCCCTTGGTGTCCCTGGGGGTGCCGTGGCTGTCCCTGGTGTGCCATGGCTGTCCTGTACGTGTCCCTGGGGGTGCCCTGGCTGTCCCCTAGGTGTCCCTTGAGGTGCCCTGCTTGTCCCTGGGGTGCCCTGGCTGTCCCCTAGGTGTCCCTTGAGGTGCCCTGCTTGTCCCTGGGGTGCCCTGGCTGTCCCCTAGGTGTCCCTGGGTGTGCCCTGGCCGTCCCGTCAGTGTCCCTGGGGTGCCCTGCCTGTCCCCTTGGTGTCCCCGGGGGTGCCCTGGCGGTCCCTTGGGTGCCCTGGCTGTCCCCTAGGTGTACCTGGGGGTGCCCTGGCTGTCCCCTACGTGTCCCTGGGGGTGCTTTTGCTGTCCCGTAGGTGTCCCTGGGGGACCCCTCCCTGTCCCTCGTGATGCCCTGGCTGTCCCCTAGGTGTCCCTGGGGGTGCCCTGGGTGTCCCCTTGGTGTCCCTGGGGTGCCCTGGCTGTCCCCTAGGTGTCCCTGGGGGTACCCTGGCTGTCCCCTAGGTGTCCCTAGGTGTGCCCTGGGTGTCCCTGGGGGTGCACAGGGTGTCCCTGGGGTTCCCTGGCTGTCCCCTAGGTGTCCCTGGGGGGGCTCTGTCTGTCCCCTAGGTGTCCCTGGGGGTGCCCTGGGTGTCCCTGGGGGTGCCCTGGCTGTCCCCTCGGTGTTCCTGGGGGTGCCCTGGGTGTCCCTGGGGGGGCCCTGGCTGTCCCCTAGGTCTCCCTTGGGGGGCCCTGGCTGTCCCCTAGGTGTTCCTCGGTGTGCCCTGGGTGTCCCTGGGGTTCCCTGGCTGTCCCCTAGGTGTCCCTGGGGCTGCCCAGGGTGTCCCTGGGGATGCCTTGGAGGTCCCCTAGGTTTCCCTGGGGTGCCCTGGCTGTCCCCTCGGTGTCCCTGGGGGTGCCCAGGGTGTCACTGGGGTGCCCTGGCTGTCCCCTACGTGTCCCTGGGGGTGCCCTGGGTGTCCTTGGGGTGCTCTGGCTGTCCCCTTGGTGTCCCTGGGGGTGCCCTGGCTGTCCCCTCGCTGTCCTTGGTGGTGCCCTGGCTGTCCCTAGAATACCCTGACTGTGCCCTTGGTGTCCCTGGGGGTGCCCTGGCTGTCCTCTAGGTGTCCCTGGGGGTGCCCTGAGTGTCCCTGGGGATGACTTGGCTGTCCCTGGGGTGTCCCTGGAGGTGCCCTGGCTGTCCCTGGGGTGCTCTGGATGTCCCCTTGGTGTCCCTGGGGTGCCCTGGCTGTCCCCTTGGTGTCCCTGAGGGTGCCCTGGCTGTCCCTAGGGTGCCCTGACTGTGCCCTCGGTGTCCCTGGGGGTGCCCTGGCTGTCCCTAGGGTGCCCTGGCTGTCACCTAGGTGTCCCTGGCGGTGCCCTTGGTGTCCTTGGGGGTGCCCCGGCTGTCCCCTAGGTGTCCCTGGGGGCGCCCTGGCTGTCCCTAGGGTGCCCTGCCTGTCCCCTAGGTGTCCCTGGCGGTGCCCTGGCTGTCCTCTAGGTGTCCCTGGGGGTGCCCTGGGTGTCCCTGGGGGTGCCCTGGCTGTCCCTAGGGTGTCCTGGCTGTCTCCTAGGTGTCCCTGGGGTGCCCTTGCAGTCCCTGGAGTGCCCTGGCTGTCCCCTAGGTGTCCCTGGGGGTGCCCTGGCTGTCCCCTAGGTGTCCCAGGGGGTGCCCTGGGTGTGCCTGGGGTGCCCTGGCTGTCCCCTAGGTGTCCCTGGGGGTGCCCAGGGTGTTTCTGGGGATGCCCTGGCTGTCCCCTATGTGTCCCTGGGGGTGCCCTGGGTGTCCCTGGGGGGGCCCTGGCTGTCATCTAGGTGTCCCTGGGGGTGCCCTCCCTGTCCCTCGGGGTGCCCTGGCTGTCCCCTAGGTGTCCCTGCGGGGGCCCTGGCTGTCCCCTAGGTGTCCCTGGGGGTGCCCTGGCTGTCCCTGGGGTGCCCTGGCTGTCCCCTAGGTGTCCCTGGGGGTGCACTGGCTGTCCCTGGGGTTCCCTGGCTGTCCCCTAGATGTCCGTGGAGGTCCCCTAGGTGTCCCTGCGGGTGCCCAGAGTGTCCCTTCGAGTGCCCTGGCTGTCCCCTAGGGGTCTCTGGGGGTGCCCTGCCTGTCCCCTAGGTGTCCCTGGGGGTGTCCTGGGTGTCCCTGGGGGTGCCCTGGCTGTCCCCTAGGTGTCCCTGGGGGTGCCCAGGGTGTCCCTGGGGATGCCCTGGCTGTCCCCTAGGTGTCCCTGGGAGTGCCCAGGGTGTCCCTGGGGGTGCCCTTGCTGTCCCCTAGGTTTCCCTGGGGGTGCCCTGGCTGTCCCTGGGGTGCTCTTGATGTCCCCTTGGTGTCCCTGGGGTGCCCTGGCTGTCCCCTTGGTGTCCCTGGGGGTGCCCTGGCTGTCCCTAGGGTGCCCTGGCTGTCACCTAGGTGTCCCTGGGGGTGCGCTGCTGTCCCTCGGGGTGCCCTGGCTGTCCCCTAGGTGTCCCTGGGGGTGCCCTGGCTGTCCCTGGAGTGCCCTGGCTGTCCCCTAGGTGTGCCTGGGCGTGCCCTGGCTGTCCCCTAGGTGTCCATGGGGGTGCCCTGGCTGTCCCCTAGGTGTCCTTGGGGGTGCCCTGCCTGTCCCCTAGGTGTCCCTGGGGGCGCCCTGACTGTCCCTAGGGTGCCCTGGCTGTGCCCTTGGTGTCCCTGGGGGTGCCCCGGCTGTCCCCTAGGTGTCCCTGGGGGCGCCCTGGCTGTCCTCTAGGTGTCCCTGGGGGTGCCCTGGCTGTCCTCTAGGTGTCCCTGGGGGTGCCCTGGGTGTCCCTGGGGATGCCCTGGCTGTGCCCTCGGTGTCCCTGGGGGTGCCCTGGCTGTCCCTGGAGTGCCCTGGTTGTCCCCTAGGTGTCCCTTGGGGTGCCCTGGCTGTCTCCTAGGTGTCCCTGGGAGTGCCCTGCCTGTCCCCTAGGTGTCCCTGGGGGTGCCCTGGCTGTCCCTAGGGTGCCCTTGCTGTGCCCTCGGTGTCCCTGGGGGTGCCCTGGCTGTCCCCTAGGTGTCCCTGGGGGTGCCCTGGGTGTGCCTGGGGTGCCCTGGCTGTCCCCTAGGTGTCCCTGGGGGTGCCCAGGGTGTCCCTGGGGATGCCCTGGCTGTCCCCTATGTGTCCCTGGGGGTGCCCTGGGTGTCCCTGGGGATGTCCTGGCTGTCCCCTAGGGGTCTCTGTGGGTGCCCTGCCTGTCCCCTAGGTGTCCCTGGGGGTGCCCTGGCTGTGCCCTTGGTGTCCCTGAGGGGTGCCCTGGGTGTCCCTGGGGGTGCCCTGGCTGTCCCCTTGGTGTCCCTAGGGGTGCCCTGGGTATCCCTGGGGTGCCCTGGGGGTCCTCTGCCTGTCCCCTAGGTGTCCCTGGGGGTGCCCTGCCTGTCCCCTAGGTGTCCCTGGGGGTGCCCGGGCTGTCCCCTCAGTGTCCCTGGGGGTGCCCTGCCTGTCCCCTAGGTGTTCCTGGGGGGGCCCTGGCTGTCCCCTAGGTGTCCCTGGGGTGCCCTGCCTGTCCCCTTGGTGTCCCTGGGGGTGCCCTGGCTGTCCCCTAGGTGTCCCTGGGGGTGCCCTGGGTGTGCCTGGGGTGCCCTGGCTGTCCCCTAGGTGTCCCTGGGGGTGCCCAGGGTGTCCCTGGGGATGCGCTGGCTGTCCCCTACGTGTCCCTGGGAGTGCCCTGGGTGTCCCTGGGGGTGCCCTGGCTGTCCCTGGAGTGCCCTGGCTGTCCCCGATGTGTCCCTGGGGGGGCCCTGGCTGTCCCCTAGGTTTCCTTGGGGGTGCCCTCCCTGTCCCCTAGGTGTCCCTGGGGATGCCCTGGCTGTCCCCTAGGTGTCCCTGGAGGTGCCCTGGCTGTCCCTGTGGTGCTCTGGATGTCCCCTTGGTGTCCCTGGGGTGCCCTGGCTGTCCCCTTGGTGTCCCTGAGGGTGCCCTGGCTGTCCCTAGGGTGCCCTGACTGTGCCCTAGGTGTCCCTGGGGGTGCCCTGGCTGTCCCTAGGGTGCCCTGGCTGTCACCTAGGTGTCCCTGGCGGTGCCCTGGCTGTCCCTAGGGTGCCCTTGCTGTGTCCTCGGTGTCCCTGGGGGTGCCCTGGGTATGCCTGGGGTGCCCTGGCTGTCCCCTAGGTGTCCCTGGGGGTGCCCAGGGTGTCCCTGGGGATGCCCTGGCTGTCCCCCATGTGTCCCTGGGGGTGCCCTGGGTGTCCCTGGGGGTGCCATGGCTGTCCTCTACGTGTCCCTGGGGGTGCCCTGGCTGTCCCCTCGGTGTCCCTGGGGGTGCCCTGCCTGTCCCCTAGGTGTCCTTGGGGGGGCCCTGGCTGTCCCCTACGTGTCTCTGGGGGTGCCATGCCTGTCCCCTGGGTGTCCCTGGGGGTGCCCTGGCTGTCCCTAGGGTGCCCTGGCTGTCCCCTAGGTGTCCCTGGGGGTGACCTGCCTGTCCCCTAGGTGTCCCTGGGGGTGCCCTGGCTGTCCCCAGGGTGCCCTGGCTGTGCCCTCGGTGTCTCTGCGGGTGCCCTGGCTGTCCCCAGGGTGCCCTGGCTGTCCCCTAGGTGTCCCTGGGGGTGCTCTGCGTGTCCCCTAGGTGTCCTTGGGGGTGACCTGGCTGTCCCTAGGGTGCCCTGGCTGTGCCCTCAGTGTCTCTGGGAGTGCCCTGGCTGTCCCCTAGGTGTCCCTGCGGGTGTCCCTGGCTGTCCCCTAGGTGTCCCTTGGGGTGCCCTGGCTGTCCCTGGGGTGCCCTGGCTGTCCCCTAGGTGTCCCTGGGGGTGCCCTAGGTGTCCCTGCGGGTGTCCCTGGCTGTCCCCTAGGTGTCCCTTGGGGTGCCCTGGCTGTCCCTGGGGTGCCCCGGCTGTCCCCTAGGTGTCCCTGGGGGCGCCCTGGCTGTCCTCTAGGTGTCCCTGGGGGTGCCCTGGCTGTCCTCTAGGTGTCCCTGGGGGTGCCCTGGGTGTCCCTGGGGATGCCCTGGCTGTGCCCTCGGTGTCCCTGGGGGTGCCCTGGCTGTCCCTGGAGTGCCCTGGTTGTCCCCTAGGTGTCCCTTGGGGTGCCCTGGCTGTCTCCTAGGTGTCCCTGGGAGTGCCCTGCCTGTCCCCTAGGTGTCCCTGGGGGTGCCCTGGCTGTCCCTAGGGTGCCCTTGCTGTGCCCTCGGTGTCCCTGGGGGTGCCCTGGCTGTCCCCTAGGTGTCCCTGGGGGTGCCCTGGGTGTGCCTGGGGTGCCCTGGCTGTCCCCTAGGTGTCCCTGGGGGTGCCCAGGGTGTCCCTGGGGATGCCCTGGCTGTCCCCTATGTGTCCCTGGGGGTGCCCTGGGTGTCCCTGGGGATGTCCTGGCTGTCCCCTAGGGGTCTCTGTGGGTGCCCTGCCTGTCCCCTAGGTGTCCCTGGGGGTGCCCTGGCTGTGCCCTTGGTGTCCCTGAGGGGTGCCCTGGGTGTCCCTGGGGGTGCCCTGGCTGTCCCCTTGGTGTCCCTAGGGGTGCCCTGGGTATCCCTGGGGTGCCCTGGGGGTCCTCTGCCTGTCCCCTAGGTGTCCCTGGGGGTGCCCTGCCTGTCCCCTAGGTGTCCCTGGGGGTGCCCGGGCTGTCCCCTCAGTGTCCCTGGGGGTGCCCTGCCTGTCCCCTAGGTGTTCCTGGGGGGGCCCTGGCTGTCCCCTAGGTGTCCCTGGGGTGCCCTGCCTGTCCCCTTGGTGTCCCTGGGGGTGCCCTGGCTGTCCCCTAGGTGTCCCTGGGGGTGCCCTGGGTGTGCCTGGGGTGCCCTGGCTGTCCCCTAGGTGTCCCTGGGGGTGCCCAGGGTGTCCCTGGGGATGCGCTGGCTGTCCCCTACGTGTCCCTGGGAGTGCCCTGGGTGTCCCTGGGGGTGCCCTGGCTGTCCCTGGAGTGCCCTGGCTGTCCCCGATGTGTCCCTGGGGGGGCCCTGGCTGTCCCCTAGGTTTCCTTGGGGGTGCCCTCCCTGTCCCCTAGGTGTCCCTGGGGATGCCCTGGCTGTCCCCTAGGTGTCCCTGGAGGTGCCCTGGCTGTCCCTGTGGTGCTCTGGATGTCCCCTTGGTGTCCCTGGGGTGCCCTGGCTGTCCCCTTGGTGTCCCTGAGGGTGCCCTGGCTGTCCCTAGGGTGCCCTGACTGTGCCCTAGGTGTCCCTGGGGGTGCCCTGGCTGTCCCTAGGGTGCCCTGGCTGTCACCTAGGTGTCCCTGGCGGTGCCCTGGCTGTCCCTAGGGTGCCCTTGCTGTGTCCTCGGTGTCCCTGGGGGTGCCCTGGGTATGCCTGGGGTGCCCTGGCTGTCCCCTAGGTGTCCCTGGGGGTGCCCAGGGTGTCCCTGGGGATGCCCTGGCTGTCCCCCATGTGTCCCTGGGGGTGCCCTGGGTGTCCCTGGGGGTGCCATGGCTGTCCTCTACGTGTCCCTGGGGGTGCCCTGGCTGTCCCCTCGGTGTCCCTGGGGGTGCCCTGCCTGTCCCCTAGGTGTCCTTGGGGGGGCCCTGGCTGTCCCCTACGTGTCTCTGGGGGTGCCATGCCTGTCCCCTGGGTGTCCCTGGGGGTGCCCTGGCTGTCCCTAGGGTGCCCTGGCTGTCCCCTAGGTGTCCCTGGGCGTGACCTGCCTGTCCCCTAGGTGTCCCTGGGGGTGCCCTGGCTGTCCCCAGGGTGCCCTGGCTGTGCCCTCGGTGTCTCTGCGGGTGCCCTGGCTGTCCCCAGGGTGCCCTGGCTGTCCCCTAGGTGTCCCTGGGGGTGCTCTGCGTGTCCCCTAGGTGTCCTTGGGGGTGACCTGGCTGTCCCTAGGGTGCCCTGGCTGTGCCCTCAGTGTCTCTGGGAGTGCCCTGGCTGTCCCCTAGGTGTCCCTGCGGGTGTCCCTGGCTGTCCCCTAGGTGTCCCTTGGGGTGCCCTGGCTGTCCCTGGGGTGCCCTGGCTGTCCCCTAGGTGTCCCTGGGGGTGCCCTGGGTGTCCCTGGGGTGCCCTGGCTGTCCCCTAGGTGTCCCTGCGGGTGTCCCTGGCTGTCCCCTAGGTGTCCCTTGGGGTGCCCTGGCTGTCCCTGGGGTGCCCTGGCTGTCCCCTAGGTGTCCCTGTGGGTGCACTGGCTGTCCCTGGGGTGCCCTGGCTGTCCCCTAGATGTCCCTGGAGGTCCCCTAGGTGTCCCTGCGGGTGCCCAGAGTGTCCCTTCGAGTGCCCTGGCTGTCCCCTTGGGGTCTCTGGGGGTGCCCTGCCTGTCCCCTAGGTGTCCCTGGGGGTGTCCTGGGTGTCCCTGGGGGTGCCCTGGCTGTCCCCTAGGTGTCGCTGGGGTGCCCTGGGTGTCCCTGGGGTGCCCTGGCTGTCCCCTAGGTGTCCCTGGGGGTGCCCTTTGGGTCCCTGGGGTGCCCTGGGGGTGCCCTGGTGTCCCTGGGGGTGCCCTGGCTGTCCCCTTGGTGTCCCTGGGGGTGCCCGGGCTGTCCCTGGAGTGCCCTGGCTGTCCCCTTGGTGTGCCTGGGCGTGCCCTGGCTGTCCCCTAGGTGTCCCTGGGGGTGCCCTGGCTGTCCCCTAGGTGTCCTTTGGAATGCCCTGCCTGTCCCCTAGGTGTCCCTGGGGGCGCCCTGGCTGTCCCTAGGGTGCCCTGGCTGTGCCCTTGGTGTCCCTGGGGGTGCCCCGGCTGGCCCCTAGGTGTCCCTGGCGGCGCCCTGGCTGTCCCTAGGGTGCCCTGCCTGTCCCCTAGGTGTCCCTGGGGGTGCCCTGGCTGTCCTCTAGGTGTCCCTGGGGGTGCCCTGGGTGTCCCTGGGGATGCCTTGGCTGTGCCCTGGGTGTCCCTGGGGGTGCCCTGGCTGTCCCTAGGGTGCCTTGGCTGTGCCCTTGGTGTCCCTGGGGGTGCCCTGGCTGTCGCTAGGGTGCCTTGGCTGTGCCCTTGGTGTCCCTGGGGGTGCCCTGGCTGTCCCTAGGGTGCCTTGGCTGTCCCCTAGGTGTCCCTGGGGGTGCCCTGGCAGTCGCTGGAGTGCCCTGGCTGTCCCCTAGGTGTCCCTGGGGGTGCCCTGGCTGTCCCCTAGGTGTCCCTGGGGGTGCCCTGGCAGTCCCTGGAGTGCCCTGCCTGTCCCCTAGGTGTCCCTGGGGGTGCCCTGGCTGTCCCCTCGGTGTCCCTGGCGGTGCACTGCCTGTCCCCTAGGTGTTCCTGGGGGGGCCCTGGCTGTCCCCTAGGTGTCCCTGACGTGCCCTGCCTGTCCCCTTGGTGTCCCTGGGGGTGCCCTGGGTGTGCCTGGGGTGCCCTGGCTGTCCCCTAGGTGTCCCTGGGGGTGCCCAGGGTGTCCCTGCGGATGCGCTGGCTGTCCCCTAGGTGTCCCTGGGGGTGCCCTGGGTGTCCCTGGGGGTGCCCTGGCTGTCCCTGGAGTGCCCTGGCTGTCGCCTAGGTGTCCCTGGGGGGGCCCTGGCTGTCCCCTAGGTTTCCTTGGGGGTGCCCTGCCTGTCCCCTAGGTGTCCCTGGGGGTGCCCTGGCTGTCCCCTAGGTGTCCTTCAGGGTGCCCTGCCTGTCCCCTAGGTGTCCCTGGGGGCGCCCTGGCTGTCCCTAGGGTGCCCTGGCTGTGCCCTTGGTGTCCCTGGGGGTGCCCCGGCTGTCCTCTTGGTGTCCTTGGGGGTTCCCTCGCTGTCCCTAGGGTGCCCTGTTTGTGCCCTTGGTGTCCCTGGGGGTGCCCTGGCAGTCCCTGGAGTGCCCTGGCTGTCCCCTAGGTGTCCCTGGGGGTGCCCTGGCTGTCTCCTAGGTGTCCCTGGGAGTGCCCTGCCTGTCCCCTAGGTGTCCCTGGGGGTGCCCTGGCTGTCCCTAGGGTGCCCTTGCTGTGCCCTCGGTGTCCCTGGGGGTGCCCTGGCTGTCCCCTAGGTGTCCCTGGGGGTGCCCTGGGTGTGCCTGGGGTGCCCTGGCTGTCCCCTAGGTGTCCCTGGGGGTGCCCAGGGCGTCCCTGGGGATGCCCTGGCTTTCCCCTAGGTGTTCCTGGGGGTGCCCTGGGTGTCCCTGGGGGGGCCCTGGCTGTCCTCTAGGTGTCCCTGGGGGTGCCCAGGGCGTCCCTGGGGATACCCTGGCTGTCCCCTAGGGGTCTCTGGGGGTGCCCTGCCTGTCCCCTAGGTGTCCCTGGGGGTGCCCTGGCTGTGCCCTAGGTGTCCCTGAGGGGTGCCCTGGGTGTCCCTGGGCTGCCCTGGCTGTCCCCTAGGTTTCCCTGGGGGTGCCCTGGCTGTACTCTTGGTGTCCGTGGGGGTGCCCTGGCTGTCCCCTTTGTGTCTCTGGGGGTACCCTGGCTGTCCTTGGGGTGCTCTGGCTGTCCCCTTGGTGTCCCGAGGGGTGCCCTGGGTATCCCTGGGGTGCCCTGGGGGTCCTCTGCCTGTCCCTTAGGTGTCCCTGGGGGTGCCCTGCCTGTCCCCTAGGTGTCCCTGGGAGTGCCCGGGCTGTCCCCTCCGTGTCCCTGGGGGTGCCCTTCCTGTCCCCTAGGTGTTCCTGGGGGGGCCCTGGCTGTCCCCTAGGTGTCCCTGGGGTGCCCTGCCTGTCCCCTTGGTGTCCCTGGGGGTGCCCTGGCTGTCTCCTAGGTGTCCCTGGGGGTGCCCTGGGTGTGCCTGGGGTCACCTGGCTGTCCCCTAGGTGTCCCTGGGGGTGCCCAGGGTGTCCCTGGGGATGCGCTGGCTGTCCCCTATGTGTCCCTGGGGGTGCCCTGGGTGTCCCTGGGGGTGCCCTGGCTGTCCCTGGAGTGCCCTGGCTGTCCCCGAGGTGTCCCTGGGGGGGCCCTGGCTGTCCCCTAGGTTTCCTTGGGGGTGCCCTGCCTGTCCCCTAGGTGACCCTGGGGGTGCCCTGGCTGTCCTCTAGGTGTCCCTGGGGGTGCCCTGGGTGTCCCTGGGGATGCCCTGGCTGTCCCCTAGGTGTCCCTGGGGGTGCCCTGGGTGTCCCTGGGAGTACCCTGGCTGTCCCCTTGGTGTCCCTGAGGGTGCCCTGGCTGTCCCTAGGGTGCCCTGACTGTGCCCTAGGTGTCCCTGGGGGTGCCCTGTCTGTCCCTAGGGTGCCCTGGCTGTTACCTAGGCTTCCCTGGGGGTGCGCTGGTGTCCCTCGGGGTGCCCTGGCTGTCCCCTAGGTGTCCCTGGGGGTGCCCTGGCTTTCCATTGAGTGCCCTGGCTGTCCCCTAGGTGTCCCTGGGGGTGCCCTGGCAGTCCCCTAGGTGTCCCTGGGGGTGCCCCGGCTGTCCCCTAGGTGTCCCTGGGGGCGCCCTGGCTATCCCTAGGGTGCACTGCCTGTCCCCTAGGTGTCCCTGGGGGTGCCCTGGCTGTCCTCTAGGTGTCCCTGGGGGTGCCCTGGGTGTCCCTGGGGATGCCCTGGCTGTCCCCTAGGTGTCCCTGGGGGTGCTCTGGGTGTCCCTGGGGGGGCCCTGGCTGTGCCCTCGGTGTCCCTGGGGGTGCCCTGGCTGTCCTTAGGGTGCCCTGGCTGTCCCCTAGGTGTCCCTGGGGGTGCCCTGGCAGTCCCTGGAGTGCCCTGGCTGTCCCCTAGGTGTCCCTGGGGGTGCCCTGGCTGTCTCCTAGGTGTCCCTGGGAGTGCCCTGCCTGTCCCCTACGTGTCCCTAGGGTGCCCTTGCTGTGCCCTCGGTGTCCCTGGGGGTGCCCTGGCTGTCCCTTAGGTGTCCCTGGGGGTGCCCTGGGTGTGCCTGGGGTGCCCTGGCTGTCCCCTAGGTGTCCCTGGGGTTGCCTTCCCTGTCCCCTAGGTGTCCCTGGGGTGCCCTGGCTGTCCCCTATGTGTCCCTGGGGGTGCCCTGGGTGTCCCTGGGGGGGCGTGGCTGTCCTCTAGGTGCCCCTGGGGGTGCCCAGGGTGTCCCTGGGGATGCGCTGGCTGTCCCCTAGGTGTCCCTGGGGGTGCCCTGGGTGTCCCTGGGGGTGCCCTGGCTGTCCCTGGAGTGCCCTGGCTGTCCCCTAGGTGTCCCTGGGGGGGCCCTGGCTGTCCCCTAGGTTTCCTTGGGGGTGCCCTGCCTGTCCCCTAGGTGTCCCTGGGGGTGCCCTGGCTGTCCTCTTGGTGTCCTTGGGGGTGCCCTCGCTGTCCCTAGGGTGCCCTGGCTGTGCCCTTGGTGTCCCTGGGGGTGCCCTGGCAGTCCCTGGAGTGCCCTGGCTGTCCCCTAGGTGTCCCTGGGGGTGCCCTGCCTGTCCCCTAGGTGTCCCTGGGGGTGCCCTGGCTGTCCCTAGGGTGCCCTTGCTGTGCCCTTGGTGTCCCTGGGGGTGCCCTGGCTGTCCCCTAGGTGTCCCTGGGGGCGCCCTTGCTGCCCCTAGGGTGCCCTGCCTGTCCCCTAGGTGTCCCTGGGAGTGCCCAGGGTGTCCCTGGGGATGCCCTGGCTGTCCCCTAGGTGTCCCTGGGAGTGCCCTAGGTGTCCCTTGGGGGGCCCTGGCTGTCCTCTAGGTGTCCCTGCGGGTGCCCTCCCTGTCCCTCGGGGTGCCCTGGCTGTCCCCTAGGTGTCCCTGGGGGTGCCCTCCCTGTCCCTGGGGATGCCCTGGCTGTCCCCTAGGGGTCTCTGGGGGTGCCCTGCCTGTCCCCTCGGTGTCTCTGGGGGTTCCCAGGGTGTCCCTGGGGTGCCCTGGCTGTCCCCTAGGTGTCCCTAGGGGTGCCCTGGGTGTCCCTGGGGTGCCCTGGGGGTCCTCTGCCTGTTCCCCAGGTGTCCCTGGGGGTGCCCTGCCTGTCCCCTAGGTGTCCCTGGGTGTGCCCTGGCTGTCCCCTCGGTGTCCCTGGCTGTGCCCTGCCTGTCCCCTAGGTGTTCCTGGGGGGGCCCTGGCTGTCCCCTAGGTGTCCCTGACGTGCCCTGCCTGTCCCCTTTGTGTCCCTGGGGGTGCCCTGGCTGTCCCCTAGGCGTCCCTGGGGGTGCCCTGGGTGTGCCTGGGGTGCCCTGGCTGTCCCCTAGGTGTCCCTGGGGGTGCCCAGGGTGTCCCTGGGGATGCGCTGGCTGTCCCCTAAGTGTCCTTGGGGGTGCCCTGGGTGTCCCTGGAGTGCCCTGGCTGTCCCCTAGGTTTCCTTGGGGGTGCCCTGCCTGTCCCCTAGGTGTCCCTGGGGGTGCCCTGGCTGTCCTCTTGGTGTCCTTGGGGGTGCCCTCGCTGTCCCTAGGGTGCCCTGGCTGTCCCCTAGGTGTCCCTGGGGGTGCCCTGGCAGTCCCTGGAGTGCCCTGGCTGACCCCTAGGTGTCCCTGGGGGTGCCCTGGCTGTCTCCTAGGTGTCCCTGGGAGTGCCCTGCCTGTCCCCTAGGTGTCCTTGGGGGTGCCCTGGCTGTCCCTAGGGTGCCCTTGCTGTGCACTCGGTGTCCCTGGGGGTGCCCTGGCTGTCCCCTAGGTGTCCCTGGGGGTGCCCTGGGTGTGCCTGGGGTGCCCTGGCTGTCCCCTAGGTGTCCCTGTGGGTGCCCAGGGCGTCCCTGGGGATGCCCTGGCTTTCCCCTAGGTGTCCCTGGGGGTGCCCTGGGTGTCCCTGGGGGGGCCCTGGCTGTCCTCTAGGTGTCCCTGGGGGTGCCCAGGGCGTCCCTGGGGATACCCTGGCTGTCCCCTAGGGGTCTCTGGGGGTGCCCTGCCTGTCCCCTAGGTGTCCCTGGGAGTGCCCTGGCTGTGCCCTAGGTGTCCCTGAGGGGTGCCCTGGGTGTCCCTGGGCTGCCCTGGCTGTCCCCTAGGTTTCCCTGGGGGTGCCCTGGCTGTCCCCTTTGTGTCTCTGGGGGTACCCTGGCTGTCCTTGGGGTACTCTGGCGGTCCCCTTAGTGTCCCAAGGGGTGCCCTGGGTATCCCTGGGGTGCCCTGGGGGTCCTCTGCCTGTCCCCTAGGTGTCCCTGGGGGTGCCCTGCCTGTCCCCTAGGTGTCCCTGGGGGTGCCCTGGCTGTCCCCTCAGTGTCCCTGGGGGTGCCCTTCCTGTCCCCTAGGTGTTCCTGGGGGGGCCCTGGCTGTCCCCTAGGTGTCCCTGGGGTGCCCTGCCTGTCCCCTTGGTGTCCCTGGGGGTGCCCTGGCTGTCCCCTAGGTGTCCCTGGGGGTGCCCTGGGTGTGCCTGGGGTCACCTGGCTGTCCCCTAGGTGTCCCTGGGGGTGCCCAGGGTGTCCCTGGGGATGCGCTGGCTGTCCCCTAGGTGTCCCTGGGGGTGCCCTGGGTGTCCCTGGGGGTGCCCTGGCTGTCCCTGGAGTGCCCTGGCTGTCCCCGAGGTGTCCCTGGGGGGGCCCTGGCTGTCCCCTAGGTTTCCTTGGGGGTGCCCTGCCTGTCCCCTAGGTAACCCTGGGGGTGCCCTGGCTGTCCCTGGGGTGCTCTGGATGTCCCCTTGGTGTCCCTGGGGTGCCCTGGCTGTCTCCTTGGTGTCCCTGAGGGTGCCCTGGCTGTCCCTAGGGTGCCCTGACTGTGCCCTAGGTGTCCCTGGGGGTGCCCTGTCTGTCCCTAGGGTGCCCTGGCTGTTACCTAGGCTTCCCTGGGGGTGCGCTGGTGTCCCTCGGGGTGCCCTGGCTGTCCCCTAGGTGTCCCTGGGGGTGCCCTGGCTGTCCATTGAGTGCCCTGGCTGTCCCCTAGGTGTCCCTGGGGGTACCCTGGCTGTCCCCTAGGTGTCCTTGGGCGTGCCCTGCCTGTCCCCTAGGTGTCCCTGGGGGCGCCTTGGCTGTCCCTAGGGTGCCCTGGCTGTGCCCTTGGTGTCCCTGGGGGTGCCCCGGCTGTCCCCTAGGTGTCCCTGGGGGCGCCCTGGCTGTCCCTAGGGTGCACTGCCTGTCCCCTAGGTGTCCCTGGGGGTGCCCTGGCTGTCCTCTAGGTGTCCCTGGGGGTGCCCTGGGTGTCCCTGGGGATGCCCTGGCTGTCCCCTAGGTGTCCCTGGGGGTGCCCTGGGTGTCCCTGGGGGGGCCCTGGCTGTGCCCTCGGTGTCCCTGGGGGTGCCCTGGCTGTCCCTAGGGTGCCCTGGCTGTGCCCTTGGTGTCCCTGGGGGTGCCCTGGCTGTCCCTAGTGTGTACTGGCTGTCCCCTAGGTGTCCCTGGGGGTGCCCTGGCAGTCCCTGGAGTGCCCTGGCTGTCCCCTAGGTGTCCCTGGGGGTGCCCTGGCTGTCCCCTAGGTGTCCCTGGGGGTGCCCTGGCTGTCCCTAGGGTGCCCTTGCTGTGCCCTCGGTGTCCCTGGGGGTGCCCTGGCTGTCCCTTAGGTGTCCCTGGGGGTGCCCTGGGTGTGCCTGGGGTGCCCTGGCTGTCCCCTAGGTGTCCCTGGGGTTGCCTTCCCTGTCCCCTAGGTGTCCCTGGGGTGCCCTGGCTGTCCCCTATGTGTCCCTGGGGGTGCCCTGGGTGTCCCTGGGGGGGCGTGGCTGTCCTCTAGGTGCCCCTGGGGGTGCCCTCCCTGTCCCTCGGGGTGCCCTGGCTGTCCCCTAGGTGTCCCTGGGGGTGCCCAGGGTGTCCTTGGGGATGCCTTGGAGGTCTCCTAGGTGTCCCTGGGGTGCCCTGGCTGTCCCCTAGCTGTCCCTGGGGGTGCACTGGCTGTCCCTGGGGTGCCATGGCTGTTCTCTACGTGTCCCTGGGGGTGCCCTGGCTGTCCCCTCGGTGTCCCTGGGGGTGCCCTGCCTGTCCCCTAGGTGTCCTTGGGGGGCCCTGGCTGTCCCCTACGTGTCCCTGGGGGTGCCATGCCTGTCCCCTGGGTGTCCCTGGGGGTGCCCTGGCTGTCCCTAGGGTGCCCTGGCTGTCCCCTAGGTGTCCCTGGGGGTGACCTGCCTGTCCCCTAGGTGTCCCTGGGGGTGCCCTAGCTGTCCCCAGGGTGCCCTGGCTGTGCCCTCGGTGTCTCTGGGGGTGCCCTGGCTGTCCCCAGGGTGCCCTGGCTGTCCCCTAGGTGTCCCTGGGGGTGCTCTGCGTGTCCCCTAGGTGTCCTTGGGGGTGACCTGGCTGTCCCTAGGGTGCCCTGGCTGTGCCCTCAGTGTCTCTGGGAGTGCCCTGCCTGTCCCCTAGGTGTCCCTGGGGGTGCCCTGGGTGTCCCTGGGGGTGCCCTGGCTGTCCCCTAGGTGTCCCTGGGGGTGCCCAGGGTGTCCCTGGGGTGCCCTGGCTCTCCCCTAGGTGTCCCTGGGGGTGCCCAGGGTGTCCCTGGGGGTGACCTAGCTGTCCCGTAGCTGTCCCTGGGGGTGCCCTGGGTGTCCCTGGGGTGCCCTGGCTGTCCCCTAGGTGTCCCTAGGGGTGCCCTGGGTGTCCCTGGGGTGACCTGGGGGTCCTCTGCCTGTCCCCTAGGTGTCCCTGGGGGTGCCCTGCCTGTCCCCTAGGTGTCCCTGGGGGTGCCCTGGCTGTCCCCTCGGTGTCCCTGGGGTGCCCTGCCTGTCCCCTTGGTGTCCCAGGGGGTGCCCTGGCTGTCCCCTAGGTGTCCCTGGGGGTGCCCAGGGTGTCCCTGGGGATGCGCTGGCTGTCCCCTAGGTGTCCCTGGGGGTGCCCTGGTTGTCCCTGGGGGTGCCCTGGCTGTCCCTGGAGTGCCCTGGCTGTCCCCTAGGTGTCCGTGGGGGGGCCCTGGCTGTCCCCTAGGTTTCCTTGGGGGTGCCCTGCCTGTCCCCTAGGTGTCCCTGGGGGTGCCCTGGCTGTCCCCTAGGTGTCCTTGGGGGTGCCCTGCCTGTCCCCTAGGTGTCCCTGGGGGCGCCCTGGCTGTCCCTAGGGTGCCCTGGCTGTGCCCTTGGTGTCCCTGGGGGCTCCATGGCTGTCCCTAGGGTGCCCTGCCTGTCCCCTAGGTGTCCCTGGGTGTGCCCTGGCTGTCCTCTAGGTGTCCCTGGGGGTGCCCTGGGTGTCCCTGGGGATGCCCTGGCTGTGCCCTCGGTGTCCCTGGGGGTGTCCTGGCTGTCCCCTAGGTGTCCCTGGGGGTGCCCTGGCAGTCCCTGGAGTGCCCTGGCTGTCCCCTAGGTGTCCCTGGGGGTGCCCTGGCTGTCTCCTATGTGTCCCTGGGAGTGCCCTGCCTGTCCCCTAGGTGTCCCTGGGGGTGCCCTGGCTGTCCCTAGGGTGCCCTTGCTGTGCCCTCGGTGTCCCTGGGGGTGCACAGGGTGTCCCTGGGGTTCCCTGGCTGTCCCCTAGGTGTCCCTGGGAGGGCCCTGGCTGTCCCCTAGGTGTCCCTGGGGGTGCATTCGGTGTCCCTGGGGGTGCCCAGGGTGTCCCTGGGGTTCCCTGGCTGTCCCCTAGGTGTCCCTGGGGGGGCCCTGGTGTCCCTGGGTTGCCCTGGCTGTCCCCTAGGTGTCCCTGCCTCGCTCGTATCCTCGACTCCGCCTCCGGCGCCATGGTGACTCCCCTCCCAGTCTGGACCATTGTGGCCTCACCCCCTCCCCTGGGGCCATCCGACCCATCCCAGTATAGACCAGTAAGGCACCGAGTGGCCACCATGGACCCCCACACGCCTGCCAGTTCATCCCAGTTCATCCCAGTCCACTCTTCGTCCATCCCAGGTTTCTCTGGTCACCCTCCCAGTGCTCTCAGTCCATCCCAGTCCCGCAGGTGTTGGTGCTTGGGGCTTGATGAGCTGGTGCCTGTCCGCAACGTGGAGCGGCTCAAACGGGACCTCAGGGTGAGGGGGGCGCGGATTTGGGGGGATCCTGGGGGTCCTGAGTTGTCGTGGAGGGGGTTTTTGGGTTGTGGGGGGTCTGGGGGGAGTCCTGGGGGCTGCTTTGGGTGCTTTGGGGGGTATTCGGGAGGTTTGGGCGGCCCATTTGAGGCATCAAAGAACCTGAGGAGGGTTTTAATAGCTCCTGGAGGTGGAGGCGGCCGTGGGGGTGAGCTGGCTGTCCCAGGGGGTTCCTGGCTGTCCCTCGATGTCCCTGGGGTGCCCTAGCTGTCACTTAGGGGTCCCTCGGGGTGCCCTGGCTGTCCCTAGGGTGCCCTGGCTGTCCCCTAGGTGTCCCTGGGGTGCCCTGACTGTCCCTAGGTGTCCCTGGGGGTGCCCTGGGTGTCCATGGGGTGCCCTGGGGGTACCCTGGCGGTCCCTGGAGGTGCCCTGCCTGTCCCCTAGGTGTCCCTGGGGTGCCCTGACTGTCTCGTCAGTGTCCCTGGGCTGCCCTGGCTGTCTCGTCAGTGTCCCTGGGGGTGTCCTGCCTTGCCTTAGGTGTCCCTAGGGGTGCCCTGGCTGTCCCCTCCGTGTCCGTGGGGTTGCCCTGGGTGTCCCTGGGGTGCCCTGGCTGACGCCAAGGTGTCCCTTGGGGTGCCCAGAGTGTCTCTAGGAGGTCCCTGGCTGTCCCCTAGGGGTCTCTGGGGGTGCCCTGGCTGTGCCCTCGGTGTCCCTGGGGGTGCCCTGCCTGTCCCTAGTGTGCCCTGGCTATCCCTAGGGTGCCCTGGCTGTCCCCTCGGTGTCCCTGGGGGTGCCCTGGGTGTCCCTGGGGTGCCCTGGCTGTCCCCTAGGTGTCCCTGGGGGGGCCCTGGCTGTCCCCTAGGTGTCCCTGGGGGTGCCCTGTCTGTCCCTAGGGTGCCCTGGCTATCCCCTACGTGTCCCTGGCGTTCCCTGGCTGTCCCGTAGGTGTCCCTGGGGGGGCCTTGGGTGTCCCTGGGGTGCCCTGGCTGTCCCTGGGGTGCCCGGGAGGTCCCCTACGTGTCCCTGGGGTACCCTGGGTGTCCCTGGGCTGCCCTGGCTGTCCTTGGGGTTCCCTGGCTGTGCCCTAGGTGTCCCTGGGGGTGCCCTCCCTGTCCCTGGGGATGCCCTGGCTGTCCCCTAGGGGTCTCTGGGGGTGCCCTGCCTGTCCCCTCGGTGTCTCTGGGGGTGCCCAGGGTGTCCCTGGGGTGCCCTGGCTGTCCCCTACGTGTCCCTGGGGGTGCCCAGGGTGTCCCTGGGGGTGCCCAGGGTGTCCCTGGGGTGCCCTGGCTGTCCCCTAGGTGTCCCTGGGGGTGCCCAGGGTGTCCTTGGGGATGCCTTGGAGGTCCCCTAGGTGTCCCTGGTGTGCCCTGGCTGTCCCCTAGGTGTCCCTGGGGGTGCACTGGCTGTCCCCTAGGTGTCCTTGGGGGAGCCCTGGCTGTCCCCTACGTGTCCCTGGGGGTGCCGTGCTTGTCCCCTCGGTGTATCTGGGGGTGCCCAGGGTGTCCCTGGGGGTGACCTGCCTGTCCCCTAGGTGTCCCTGGGGGTGCCCTGGCTGTCCCCAGGGTGCCCTGGCTGTCCCCTAGGTGTCCCTGGGGGTGCTCTGCGTGTCCCCTAGGTGTCCTTGGGGGTGACCTGGCTGTCCCTAGGGTGCCCTGGCTGTGCCCTCAGTGTCTCTGGGAGTGCCCTGCCTGTCCCCTAGGTGTCCCTGGGGGTGCCCTGGGTGTCCCTGGGGGTGCCCTGGCTGTCCCCTACGTGTCCCTGGGGGTGCCCAGGGTGTCCCTGGGGGTGCCCTTGCTGTCCCGTAGCTGTCCCTGGGGGTGCCCTGGGTGTCCCTGGGGTGCCCTGGCTGTCCCCTATGTGTCCCTGGGGGTGCCCTGTCTGTCCCCTTGGTGTCCCTGGGGGTGCCCTGGCTGTCCCCTAGGTGTCCCTGGTGGTACCCTGGCTGTCCTTGGGGTGCTCTGGCTGTCCCCTTGGTGTCCCTGGGGGTGCCCTGGGTGTCCCGGGGGTGCCCTGGGGGTCCTCTGCCTGTCCCCAAGTGTCCCTGGGGGTGCCCTGCCTGTCCCCTAGGTGTCCCTGGGGGTGCCCTGGGTGTGCCTGGGGTGCCCTGGCTGTCCTCTAGGTGTCCCTGGGGGTGCCCTGGGTGTCCCTGGGGGGGCCCTGGCTGTCCCCTAGGTGTCCCTGGAGGGGGCATTAGGTGTCCCTGGGGGGGCCCTGGCTGTCCCCTAGGTGTCCCTGGGGGTGCCCTGGGTGTCCCTGGGGGTGCACAGGGTGTCCCTGGGGTTCCCTGGCTGTCCCCTAGGTGTCCCTGGGGGTGCCCTGGGTGTCCCTGGGGGGGCCCTGGCTGTCCCCTAGGTGTCCCTGGAGGAAGCATTAGGTGTCCCTGGGGGTGCCCAGGGTGTCCCTGGGGTTCCCTGGCTGTCCCCTAGGTGTCCCTGGGGGGGCCCTGGTGTCCCTGGGTTGCCCTGGCTGTCCCCTAGGTGTCCCTGCCTCGCTCATATCCTCGACTCCGCCTCCGGCGCCATGGTGACTCCCCTCCCAGTCTGGACCAGTGTGGCCTCACCCCCTCCCCTGGGGCCATCCGACCCATCCCAGTATAGACCAGTAAGGCACCGAGTGGCCACCATGGACCCCCACACGCCTGCCAGTTCATCCCAGTTCATCCCAGTCCACTCTTCGTCCATCCCAGGTTTCTCTGGTCACCCTCCCAGTGCTCTCAGTGCATCCCAGTCCCGCAGGTGTTGGTGCTTGGGGCTTGATGAGCTGGTGCCTGTCCGCAACGTGGAGCGGCTCAAACGGGACCTCAGGGTGAGGGGGGCGCGGATTTGGGGGGATCCTGGGGGTCCTGAGTTGTCGTGGAGGGGGTTTTTGGGTTGTGGGGGGTCTGGGGGGAGTCCTGGGGGCTGCTTTGGGTGCTTTGGGGGGTATTCGGGAGGTTTGGGCGGCCCATTTGAGGCATCAAAGAACCTGAGGAGGGTTTTAATAGCTCCTGGAGGTGGAGGCGGCCGTGGGGGTGAGCTGGTTGTCCCAGGGGGTTCCTGGCTGTCCCTCGATGTCCCTGGGGTGCCCTAGCTGTCACTTAGGGGTCCCTCGGGGTGCCCTGGCTGTCCCTAGGGTGCCCTGGCTGTCCCCTAGGTGTCCCTGGGGATGCCCTGGGTGTCCATGGGGTGCCCTGGGGGTACCCTGGCTGTCCCTGGAGGTGCCCTGCCTGTCCCCCAGGTGTCCCTGGGGTGCCCTGACTGTCTCGTCAGTGTCCCTGGGCTGCCCTGGCTGTCTCGTCAGTGTCCCTGGGGGTGTCCTGCCTTGCCTTAGGTGTCCCTGGGGGTGCCCTGGCTGTCCCCTCCGTGTCCGTGGGGTTGCCCTGGGTGTCCCTGGGGTGCCCTGGCTGACGCCAAGGTGTCCCTTGGGGTGCCCAGAGTGTCTCTAGGAGGTCCCTGGCTGTCCCCTAGGGGTCTCTGGGGGTGCCCTGGCTGTGCCCTCGGTGTCCCTGGGGGTGCCCTGCCTGTCCCTAGTGTGCCCTGGCTATCCCTAGGGTGCCCTGGCTGTCCCCTCGGTGTCCCTGGGGGTGCCCTGGGTGTCCCTGGGGTGCCCTGGCTGTCCCCTAGGTGTCCCTGGGGGGGCCCTGGCTGTCCCCTAGGTGTCCCTGGGGGTGCCCTGCCTGTCCCCTAGGGTGCCCTGGCTATCCCCTAGGTGTCCCTGGCGTTCCTTGGCTGTCCCGTAGGTGTCCCTGGGGGGGCCCTGGGTGTCCCTGGGGTGCCCTAGCTGTCCCTGGGGTGCCCGGGAGGTCCCCTACGTGTCCCTGGGGTACCCTGGGTGTCCCTGGGCTGCCCTGGGGTGCCCTGGCTGTGCCCTCGGTGTCCCTGGGGTGCCCTGGCTGTCCCCTAGGTGTCTCTGGGGGTGCACTTGGTGTCCCTGGGGGTGCCCTGGCTGTCCCCTAGGTGTCCTTGGGGGTGCCCTGGCTGTCCCTAGGGTGCCCTGGCTGTGCCCTCGGTGTCCCTGGGGTGCCCTGGCTGTCCTCTAGGTGTCCCTGGGCTGCCCTGGGTGTCCCTGGTGTGCCCTGGCTGTCTCTTAGGTGTCCCTGGGGGTGCCCTCCCTGTACCTCGGGATGCCCTGGCTGTCCCCTAGGTGTCCCTGGGGGGGCCCTGGCTGTCCCCTAGGTGTCCCTGGGGGTGCCCTGGTTGTCCCTGGGGTGCCCTGGCTGTCCCCTAGGTGTCCCTGGGGGTGCCCTGGCTGTCCCTGGGGGAGCCCTGGCTGTCCCTGGGGGTGCCCTTGCTGTCCCCTTCGTGTCCCTGGGGTTGCGCTGGCTGTCCCTGGGGGTGCCCTAGCTGTCCCTGGGGTGCCCTGGCTGTCCCCAAGGTGTCCCTGTGGGTGCCCAGAGTGTCCCTGGGAGTGCCCTGCCTGTCCCCTAGGTGTCCCTGGGGGTGCCCTGGGTGTCCCCGGGGTGCCCTGGCTGTCCCCTTGGTGTCCCTGGGGGTGCTCTGTGGGTCCCTGGGGTGCCCTGGAGGTGCCCTGGTGTCCCTGGAGGTGCCCTGGCTGTCCCCTAGGTGTCCCTGGGGGTGCCCTGGCTGTCCCTGGAGTGCCCTGGCTGTCCCCTCGGTGTCCCTGGGGGGGCCCTGGCTGTCCCCTAGGTGTCCCTGGGGGTGCCCTGGGTGTCCCTGGGGTGCCCTGGCTGTCCCCTTGGTGTCCCTGGGGGTGCTCTGTGGGTCCCTGGGGTGCCCTGGAGGTGCCCTGGTGTCCCTGGAGGTGCCCTGGCTGTCCCCTAGGTGTCCCTGGGGGTGCCCTGGCTGTCCCTGGGGTGCCCTGGCTGTCCCCTAGGTGTCCCTGGGGGGGCCCTGGCTGTCCCCTAGGTGTCCCTGGGGGTGCCCTCGCTGTCCCTGGGGTGCCCTGGCTGTCCCCTAGGCGGCCCTGGGGGTGCCCTGGGTGTCCCTGGGGTGCCCTGGCTGTCCCCTAGGTATCCTGGGGGTGCCCTGGGTGTCCCTGGGCTGCCCTGGCTGTCCCCTAGGTGTCTCTGGGGGTGCCCTGGGTGTCCCTGGGGGTGCACAGGGTGTCACTGGGGTCCCCTGGCCGTCCCGAACGTGTCCCTAGGGGTGCCCTGAAGGTACCCTAGGTGTCCCTGGGGCTGCCCTGGGTGTCCCTGGGGTGCCCTGGCTGTCCCCTAAGTGTCCCTGGGGGTGCCCTGGATGTCCCTGGGGGGGCCCTGGCTGTCCCTGGAGGTGCCCTGGCTGTCCCCTAGGTGGCCCTGGGGGTGCCCTGGCTGTTACCTAGGTGTCCTTGGGGGTGCCCTGGCTGTCTCTGGGGGTGCCCTGGCTGTCCACTAGGTGTCACTGGGGGTGCCCTGGCTTTTCCCTCGGTGTCCCTGGGGGTGCCCTGCCTGTCCCCTAGGTGTCCCTGGGGGTGCCCTGCCTGTCCCCTAGGTGTCCCTGGGGGTGCCCTCGCTGTCCCTGGGGTGCCCTGGCTGTCCCCTAGGCGGCCCTGGGGGTGCCCTGGGTGTCCCTGGGGTGCCCTGGCTGTCCCC
The DNA here is from genome assembly GCF_029207755.1 of Chamaea fasciata. Classification (NCBI taxonomy): domain Eukaryota; kingdom Metazoa; phylum Chordata; class Aves; order Passeriformes; family Sylviidae; genus Chamaea; species Chamaea fasciata. The sequence goes on from NW_027094485.1 coordinate 73,624, forward strand.
TAGGTGTCCCTGGAGGTGCCCTGGGTGTCCCTGGGGGTGCCGTGGCAGTCCCCTAGGTGTCCCTGGGGATGCCCTGGGTGTCCCTGGAGTGCCCGTGCTGTCCACTAAATGTCCCTGGGGGTGCCCTGGCTGTCCCCTAGGTGTCCCTGGGGGTGCCCTGCCTGTCCCCTAGGTGTCCCTGGGCGTGCCCTGGCTGTCCCCTAGGTGTCCCTGGGGGTGCCCTGGCTGTCCCCTAGGTGTCCCTGGGGGTACCCTGGGTGTCCCTGGGGGTGCCCTGGCTGTCCCCTAAATGTCCCTGTGGGTGCCCTGGGTGTCCCTGGAGTGCCCTGGCTGTCCCCGACATGTCCCTAGGGGTGCCCTGGCTGTCCCCCAGGTGTCCCTGGGGGTGTCCTGCTTTCCCCTAGGTGTCCCCGGGGGTGCCCTGGCTTTCCCCTCGGTGTCCCTGGGGGTGCCCTGCCTGTCACCTAGGTGTCCCTGGGGGTGCCCTAGGTGTCCCTGGGGGTGCCCTGGCTGTCCCTGGGGTGCCCTGGCTGTCCCCAAGGTGTCCCTGTGGGTGCCCAGAGTGTCCCTGGGAGTGCCCTGCCTGTCCCCTAGGTGTCCCTGGGGGTGCCCTGGGTGTCCCCGGGGTGACCTGGCTGTCCCCTTGGTGTCCCTGGGGGTGCTCTGTGGGTCCCTGGGGTGCCCTGGAGGTGCCCTGGTGTCCCTGGGGGTGCCCTGGCTGTCCCCTAGGTGTCCCTGGGGGGGCCCTGGCTGTCCCCTAGGTGTCCCTGGGGGTGCCCTGGGTGTCCCTGGGGTGCCCTGGCTGTCCCTGGGGTGCCCGGGAGGTCCCCTACATGTCCCTGGGGTACCCTGGGTGTCCCTGGGGTGCCCTGGCTGTCCCCTAGGTGTCCCTGGGGGTGCCCTGGCTGTCCCCTAGGTGTCTCTGGGGGTGCACTTGGTGTCCCTGGGGGTGCCCTGGCTGTCCCCTAGGTGTCCTTGGGGGTGCCCTGGGTGTCCCTGGGCTGCCCTGGCTGTCCCCTAGGTGTCCCTGGGGTGCCCTAGGTGTCCCTGGGGGTGCACAGGGTGTCACTGGGGTCCCCTGGCCGTCCCGTACGTGTCCCTAGGGGGGCCCTGAAGGTACCCTAGGTGTCCCTGGGGCTGCCCTGGGTGTCCCTGGGGTGCCCTGGCTGTCCCCTAGGTGGCCCTGGGGGTGCCCTGGCTGTCCCCTAGGTGTCCCTGGGGGTGCCCTGGCTGTCCCTGGGGGAGCCCTGGCTGTCCCCTAGGTGTCACTGGGGGTGCCCTGGCTTTCCCCTCGGTGTCCCTGGGGGTGCCCTGCCTGTCCCCTAGGTGTCCCTGGGGGTGCCCTGCCTGTCCCCTAGGTGTCCCTGGGGGTGCCCTCGCTGTCCCTGGGGTGCCCTGGCTGTCCCCTAGGCGGCCCTGGGGGTGCCCTCGCTGTCCCTGGGGTGTCCTGGCTGTCCCCTAGGTGTCCCTGAAGGTGCCCTGGGTGTCCCTGGGGGTACCCTGGCTGTCCCCTAGGTGTCCCTGGGGGTGCCCTGCCTGTCCCCTAGGTGTCCCTGGGGTGCCCTGGCTGTCTTTAGGGTGCCCTGGCTGTCCCCTAGGTGTCCCTGGGGGTGCCCTGCGTGTCCCTGGGGTGCCCTGCCTGTCTCCTAGGTGTCCCTGGGGGTGCCCTGGCTGTCCTTAGGGTGCCCTGGCTGTCCCCTAGGTGTCCCTGGGGGTGCCCTGGGTGTCCCTGGGGTGCCCTGGCTGTCCCTGGGGTGCCCGGGAGGTCCCCTACGTGTCCCTGGGGTACCCTGGGTGTCCCTCGGCTGCCCTGGGGTGCCCTGGCTGTCCTCTAGGGGTCCCTGGGCTGCCCTGGGTGTCCCTGGCGTGCCCTGGCTGTCTCCTAGGTGTCCCTGTGGGTGCCCTCCCTGTACCTCGGGATGCCCTGGCTGTCCCCTAGGTGTCCCTGGGGGTGCCCTGGGTGTCCCTGGGATGCCCTGGCTGTCCCCTAGGTGTCCCTGGGGGGGCCCTGGCTGTCCCCTAGGTGTCCCTGGGGTGCCCTGGCTGAACCCTAGGTGTCCCTGGGGGTGCCCTGCCTGTCTCCTAGGTGTCCCTGGGGGTGCCCTGGCTGTCCTTAGGGTGCCCTGGCTGTCCCCTAGGTGTCCCTGGGGGTGCCCTAGCTGTCCCTGGAGTGCCCTGGCTGTCCCCTAGGTGTCCCTGGGGGTGCCCTGGGTGTCCCTGGGGTGCCCTGGCTGTCCCTGGGGTGCCCGGGAGGTCCCCTACGTGTCCCTGGGGTACCCTGGGTGTCCCTGGAGTGCCCTGGCTGTCCCCTAGGTATCCCTGGGGGTGCCCTGGGTGTCCCTGGGCTGCCCTGGCTGTCCCCTAGGTGTCTCTGGGGGTGCCCTGGGTGTCCCTGGGGGTGCACAGGGTGTCACTGGGGTCCCCTGGCCGTCCCGAACGTGTCCCTAGGGGTGCCCTGAAGGTACCCTAGGTGTCCGTGGGGCTGCCCTGGGTGTCCCTGGGGTGCCCTGGCTGTCCCCTAAGTGTCCCTGGGGGTGCCCTGGATGTCCCTGGGGGGGCCCTGGCTGTCCCTGGAGGTGCCCTGGCTGTCCCCTAGGTGGCCCTGGGGGTGCCCTGGCTGTCCACTAGGTGTCACTGGGGGTGCCCTGGCTTTTCCCTCGGTGTCCCTGGGGGTGCCCTGCCTGTCCCCTAGGTGTCCCTGGGGGTGCCCTGCCTGTCCCCTAGGTGTCCCTGGGGGTGCCCTCGCTGTCCCTGGGGTGCCCTGGCTGTCCCCTAGGCGGCCCTGGGGGTGCCCTGGGTGTCCCTGGGGTGCCCTGGCTGTCCCCTAGGTGTCCCTGGAGGTGCCCTGGGTGTCCCTGGGGGTGCCGTGGCAGTCCCCTAGGTGTCCCTGGGGATGCCCTGGGTGTCCCTGGAGTACCCGTGCTGTCCACTAAATGTCCCTGGGGGTGCCCTGGCTGTCCCCTAGGTGTCCCTGGGGGTGCCCTGCCTGTCCCCTAGGTGTCCCTGGGCGTGCCCTGGCTGTCCCCTAGGTGTCCCTGGGGGTGCCCTGGCTGTCCCCTAGGTGTCCCTGGGGGTACCCTGGGTGTCCCTGGGGGTGCCCTGGCTGTCCCCTAAATGTCCCTGTGGGTGCCCTGGGTGTCCCTGGAGTGCCCTGGCTGTCCCCGACATGTCCCTAGGGGTGCCCTGGCTGTCCCCTAGGTGTCCCTGGGGGTGTCCTGCCTTCCCCTAGGTGTCCCCGGGGGTGCCCGGGCTTTCCCCTCGGTGTCCCTGGGGGTGCCCTGCCTGTCACCTAGGTGTCCCTGGGGGTGCCCTAGGTGTCCCTGGGGGTGCCCTGGCTGTCCCTGGGGTGCCCTGGCTGTCCCCAAGGTGTCCCTGTGGGTGCCCAGAGTGTCCCTGGGAGTGCCCTGCCTCTCCCCTAGGTGTCCCTGGGGGTGCCCTGGGTGTCCCCGGGGTGACCTGGCTGTCCCCTTGGTGTCCCTGGGGGTGCTCTGTGGGTCCCTGGGGTGCCCTGGAGGTGCCCTGGTGTCCCTGGGGGTGCCCTGGCTGTCCCCTAGGTGTCCCTGGGGGGGCCCTGGCTGTCCCCTAGGTGTCCCTGGGGGTGCCCTGGGTGTCCCTGGGGTGCCCTGGCTGTCCCTGGGGTGCCCGGGAGGTCCCCTACATGTCCCTGGGGTACCCTGGGTGTCCCTGGGGTGCCCTGGCTGTCCCCTAGGTGTCCCTGGGGGTGCCCTGGCTGTCCCCTAGGTGTCTCTGGGGGTGCACTTGGTGTCCCTGGGGGTTCCCTGGCTGTCCCCTAGGTGTCCTTGGGGGTGCCCTGGGTGTCCCTGGGCTACCCTGGCTGTCACCTAGGTGTCCCTGGGGTGCCCTAGGTGTCCCTGGGGGTGCACAGGGTGTCACTGGGGTCCCCTGGCCGTCCCGTACGTGTCCCTAGGGGGGCCCTGAAGGTACCCTAGGTGTCCCTGGGGCTGCCCTGGGTGTCCCTGGGGTGCCCTGGCTGTCCCCTAGGTGGCCCTGGGGGTGCCCTGGCTGTCCCCTAGGTGTCCCTGGGGGTGCCCTGGCTGTCCCTGGGGGAGCCCTGGCTGTCCCCTAGGTGTCACTGGGGGTGCCCTGGCTTTCCCCTCGGTGTCCCTGGGGGTGCCCTGCCTGTCCCCTAGGTGTCCCTGGGGGTGCCCTGCCTGTCCCCTAGGTGTCCCTGGGGGTGCCCTCGCTGTCCCTGGGGTGCCCTGGCTGTCCCCTAGGCGGCCCTGGGGGTGCCCTCGCTGTCCCTGGGGTGTCCTGGCTGTCCCCTAGGTGTCCCTGAAGGTGCCCTGGGTGTCCCTGGGGGTGCCGTGGCAGTCCCCTAGGTGTCCCTGGGGATGCCCTGGGTGTCCCTGGAGTGCCCGTGCTGTCCCCTAAATATCCCTGGGGGTACCCTGGCTGTCCCCTAGGTGTCCCTGGGGGTGCCCTGCCTGTCCCCTAGGTGTCCCTGGGGTGCCCTGGCTGTCTTTAGGGTGCCCTGGCTGTCCCCTAGGTGTCCCTGGGGGTGCCCTGCGTGTCCCTGGGGTGCCCTGCCTGTCTCCTAGGTGTCCCTGGGGGTGCCCTGGCTGTCCTTAGGGTGCCCTGGCTGTCCCCTAGGTGTCCCTGGGGGTGCCCTGGGTGTCCCTGGGGTGCCCTGGCTGTCCCTGGGGTGCCCGGGAGGTCCCCTACGTGTCCCTGGGGTACCCTGGGTGTCCCTCGGCTGCCCTGGGGTGCCCTGGCTGTCCTCTAGGGGTCCCTGGGCTGCCCTGGGTGTCCCTGGCGTGCCCTGGCTGTCTCCTAGGTGTCCCTGTGGGTGCCCTCCCTGTACCTCGGGATGCCCTGGCTGTCCCCTAGGTGTCCCTGGGGGTGCCCTGGGTGTCCCTGGGGTGCCCTGGCTGTCCCCTAGGTGTCCCTGGGGGGGCCCTGGCTGTCCCCTAGGTGTCCCTGGTGGTGCCCTGGCTGTCCCTGGGGTGCCCTGGCTGACCCCTAGGTGTCCCTGGGGGTGCCCTGGCTGTCCCTGGGGTGCCCTGGCTGTCCCCTAGGTGTCCCTGGGGGTGCCCTGGCTGTCCCCTAGGTGTCTCTGGGGGTGCCCTTGGTTTCCCTGGGGGAGCCCTGGCTGTCCCCTAGGTGTCACTGGGGGTGCCCTGGCTTTCCCCGCGGTGTCCCTGGGGGTGCCCTGCCTGTCCCTTAGGTGTCCCTGGGGGTGCCCTGCCTGTCCCCTAGGTGTCCCTGGGGGTGCCCTCGCTGTCCCTGGGGTGCCCTGGCTGTCCCCTAGGCGGCCCTGGGGGTGCCCTCGCTGTCCCTGGGGTGTCCTGGCTGTCCCCTAGGTGTCCCTGAAGGTGCCCTGGGTGTCCCTGGGGGTGCCGTGGCAGTCCCCTAGGTGTCCCTGGGGATGCCCTGGGTGTCCCTGGAGTGCCCGTGCTGTCCCCTAAATGTCCCTGGGGGTACCCTGGCTGTCCCCTAGGTGTCCCTGGGGGTGCCCTGCCTGTCCCCTAGGTGTCCCTGGGGTGCCCTGGCTGTCTTTAGGGTGCCCTGGCTGTCCCCTAGGTGTCCCTGGGGGTGCCCTGCGTGTCCCTGGGGTGCCCTGCCTGTCTCCTAGGTGTCCCTGGGGGTGCCCTAGGTGTCCCTGGGGGTGCCCTGGCTGTCCCTAGGGTGCCCTGGCTGTCCCCTAGGTGTCCCTGGGGGTGCCCTGGGTTTCCCTGGGGTGCCCTGGCTGTCCCCTTGGTGTCCCTGGGGGTGCCCTGTGGGTCCCTGGGGTGCCCTGGAGGTGCCCTGGTGTCCCTGGGGGTGCCCTGGCTGTCCCCTAGGTGTCCCTGGGGGTGCCCTGGCTGTCCCTGGAGTGCCCTGGCTGTCCCCTAGGTGTCCCTGGGGGTGCCCTGGGTGTCCCTGGGGTGCCCTGGCTGTCCCTGGGGTGCCCGGGAGGTCCCCTACGTGTCCCTGGGGTACCCTGGGTGTCCCTGGGCTGCCCTGGGGTGCCCTGGCTGTCCCGTAGGTGTCCCTGGGCTGCCCTGGCTGTCCCTAGGGTGCCCTGGCTGTGCCCTCGGTGTCCCTGGGGTGCCCTGGCTGTCCTCTAGGTGTCCCTGGGCTGCCCTGGGTGTCCCTGGCGTGCCCTGGCTGTCTCCTAGGTCTCCCTGTGGGTGCCCTCCCTGTACCTCGGGATGCCCTGGCTGTCCCCTAGGTGTCCCTGGGGGGGCCCTGGATGTCCCCTAGGTGTCCCTGGGGGTGCCCTGGCTGTCCCTGGGGTGCCCTGGCTGTCCCCTAGGTGTCCCTGGGGGTGCCCTGGCTGTCCCTGGGGTGCCCTGGCTGTCCCCTAGGTGTCCCTGGGGGTGCCCTGGCTCTCCCTGGGGGAGCCCTGGCTGTCCCTGGGGGTGCCCTTGCTGTCCCCTTCGTGTCCCTGGGGGTGCGCTGGCTGTCCCTGGGGGTGCCCTAGCTGTCCCTGGGGTGCCCTGGCTCTCCCCAAGGTGTCCCTGTGGGTGCCCAGAGTGTCCCTGGGAGTGCCCTGCCTGTCCCCTAGGTGTCCCTGGGGGGGCCCTGGCTGTCCCTGGGGTGCCCTGGCTGTCCCCTAGGTGTCCCTGGGGGTGCCCTGGCTGTCCCCTAGGTGTCCCTGGGGGTGTCCTGGCTGTCCCTGGGGGAGCCCTGGCTATCCCTGGGGGTGCCCTTGCTGTCCCCTTCGTGTCCCTGGGGGTGCGCTGGCTGTCCCTGGGGGTGCCCTGGCTGTCCCCTAGGTGTCCCTGGGGGTGCCATCGCTGTCCCTGGGGTGCCCTGGCTGTCACCTAGGCGGCCCTGGGGGTGCCCTGGGTGTCCCTGGGGTGCCCTGGCTGTCCCCTAGGTGTCCCTGGGGGTGCCCTGGGTGTCCCTGGGGGTGCCCTGGCTGTCTCCTAAATGTCCCTGTGGGTGCCCTGGGTGTCCCTGGAGTGCCCTGGCTGTCCCCTACATGTCCCTAGGGGTGCCCTGGCTGTCCCCTAGGTGTCCCTGGGGGTGTCCTGCCTTCCCCTAGGTGTCCCTGGGGTGCCCTGGCTTTCCCCTCGGTGTCCCTGGGGGTGCCCTACCTGTCACCTAGGTGTCCCTGGGGGTGCCCTAGGTGTCCCTGGGGGTGCCCTGGCTGTCCCTGGGGTGCCCTGGCTGTCCCCAAGGTGTCCCTGTGGGTGCCCAGAGTGTCCCTGGGAGTGCCCTGCCTGTCCCCTAGGTGTCCCTGGGGGTGCCCTGGGTGTCCCCGGGGTGCCCTGGCTGTCCCCTTGGTGTCCCTGGGGGTGCTCTGTGGGTCCCTGGGGTGCCCTGGAGGTGCCCTGGTGTCCCTAGGGGTGCCCTGGCTGTCCCCTAGGTGTCCCTGGGGGTGCCCTGGCTGTCCCTGGAGTGCTCTGGCTGTCCCCTCGGTGTCCCTGGGGGTGCCCTGGGTGTCCCTGGGGTGCCCTGGCTGTCCCTGGGGTGCCCGGGAGGTCCCCTACGTGTCCCTGGGGTACCCTGGGTGTCCCTCGGCTGCCCTGGGGTGCCCTGGCTGTGCCCTAGGTGTCCCTGGGGTGCCCTGGCTGTCCTGTAGTTGTCCCTGGGCTGCCCTGGGTGTCCCTGGCGTGCCCTGGCTGTCTCCTAGGTGTCCCTGTGGGTGCCCTCCCTGTACCTCGGGATGCCCTGGCTGTCCCCTAGGTGTCCCTGGGGGTGCCCTGGGTGTCCCTGGGGCGCCCTGGCTGTCCCCTAGGTGTCCCTGAGGGGGCCCTGGCTGTCCCCTAGGTGTCCCTGGTGGTGCCCTGGCTGTTCCTGGGGTGCCCTGGCTGTCCCCTAGGTGTCCCTGGGGGTGCCCTGGCTGTCCCTGGGGTGCCCTGGCTGTCCCCTAGGTGTCCCTGGGGGTGCCCTGGCTGTCCCCTAGGTGTCTCTGGGGCTGCCCTTGGTGTCCCTGGGGGTGCCCTGGCTGTCCCCTAGGTGTCCTTGGGGGTGCCCTGGGTGTCGCTGGGCTGCCCTGGCTGTCCCCTAGGTGTCCCTGGGGGTGCCCTAGGTGTCCCTGGGGGTGCACAGGGTGTCCCTGGGGTGCCCTGGCTGTCCCCTAGGTGTCCCTGGGGGTGCCCTGGATGTCCCTGGGGGGGCCCTGGCTGTATCTGTGGGTGCCCTGGCTGTCCCCTAGTTGGCCCTGGGGCTGCCCTGGCTGTCCCCTAGGTGTCCCTGGGGGTGCCCTGGCTGTCCCTGGGGGAGCCCTGGCTGTCCCCTAGGTGTCACTGGGGGTACCCTGGCTTTCCCCTCGGTGTCCCTGGGGGTGCCCTGCCTGTCCCCTAGGTGTCCCTGGGGGTGCCCTGCCTGTCTTTAGGGTGTCCCTGGGCTGCCCTCGCTGTCCCTGGGGTGCCCTGGCTGTCCCCTAGGCGGCTCTGGGGGTGCCCTCGCTGTCCCTGGGGTGCCCTGGCTGTCCCCTAGGTGTCCCTGGAGGTGCCCTGGGTGTCCCTGGGGGTGCCGTGGCAGTCCCCTAGGTGTCCCTGGGGATGCCCTGGGTGTCCCTGGAGTGCCCGTGCTGTCCCCTAAATGTCCCTGGGGGTACCCTGGCTGTCCCCTAGGTGTCCCTGGGGGTGCCCTGCCTGTCCCCTAGGTGTCCCTGGGGTGCCCTGGCTGTCTTTAGGGTGCCCTGGCTGTCCCCTAGGTGTCCCTGGGGGTGCCCTGCGTGTCCCTGGGGTGCCCTGCCTGTCTCCTAGGTGTCCCTGGGGGTGCCCTAGGTGTCCCTGGGGGTGCCCTGGCTGTCCCTAGGGTGCCCTGGCTGTCCCCTAGGTGTCCCTGGGGGTGCCCTGGGTGTCCCTGGGGTGCCCTGGCTGTCCCCTTGGTGTCCCTGGGGGTGCCCTGTGGGTCCCTGGGGTGCCCTGGAGGTGCCATGGTGTCCCTGGGGGTGCCCTGGCTGTCCCCTAGGTGTCCCTGGGGGTGCCCTGGCTGTCCCTGGAGTGCCCTGGCTGTCCCCTCGGTGTCCCTGGGGGGGCCCTGGCTGTCCCCTAGGTGTCCCTGGGGGTGCCCTGGGTGTCCCTGGGGTGCCCTGGCTGTCCCTGGGGTGCCCGGGAGGTCCCCTACGTGTCCCTGGGGTACCCTGGGTGTCCCTGGGCTGCCCTGGGGTGCCCTGGCTGTCCCGTAGGTGTCCCTGGGCTGCCCTGGCTGTCCCTAGGGTGCCCTGGCTGTTCCCTCGGTGTCCCTGGGGTGCCCTGGCTGTCCTCTAGGTGTCCCTGGGCTGACCTGGGTGTCCCTGGCGTGCCCTGGCTGTCTCCTAGGTGTCCCTGGGGGTGCCCTGGGTGTCCCTGGCGTGCCCTGGCTGTCCCCTAGGTGTCCCTGGGGGGGCCCTGGCTGTCCCCTAGGTGTCCCTGGGGGTGCCCTGGCTGTCCCTGGGGTGCCCTGGCTGTCCCCTAGGTGTCCCTGGGGGTGCCCTGGCTGTCCCTGGGGTGCCCTGGCTGTCCCCTAGGTGTCCCTGGGGGTGCCCTGGCTGTCCCCTAGGTGTCTCTGGGGGTCCCTTTGGTGTCCCTGGGGGTGCCCTGGCTGTCCCCTAGGTGTCCCTGGGCTGCCCTGGCTGTCTCCTATGTGTCCCTGGGGGTGCCCTCCCTGTCCCTCTGGGTGCCCTGGCTGTCCCCTAGCTGTCCCTGGGGTGCCCTGGCTGTCCCCAAGGTGTCCCTGTGGGTGCCCAGAGTGTCCCTGGGAGTGCCCTGCCTGTCCCCTAGGTGTCCCTGGGGGTGCCCTGGGTGTCCCCGGGGTGCCCTGGCTGTCCCCTTGGTGTCCCTGGGGGTGCTCTGTGGGTCCCTGGGGTGCCCTGGAGGTGCCCTGGCTGTCCCCTAGGTGTCCCTGGGGTGCCCTGGCTGTCCCCTAGGTGTCCCTGTGGGTGCCCTCCCTGTACCTCGGGATGCCCTGGCTGTCCCCTAGGTGTCCCTGGGGGTGCCCTGGGTGTCCCTGGGGTGCCCTGGCTGTCCCCTAGGTGTCCCTGGGGGGGCCCTGGCTGTCCCCTAGGTGTCCCTGGTGGTGCCCTGGCTGTCCCTGGGGTGCCCTGGCTGTCACCTAGGTGTCCCTGGGGGTGCCCTGGCTGTCCCTGGGGTGCCCTGGCTGTCCCCTAGGTGTCCCTGGGGGTGCACTGGCTGTCCCCTAGGTGTCTCTGGGGGTGCCCTTGGTGTCCCTGGGGGTGCCCTGGCTGTCCCCTAGGTGTCCTTGGGGGTGCCCTGGGTGTCCCTGGGCTACCCTGGCTGTCCCCTAGGTGTCCCTGGGGGTGCCCTGGCTGTCCCTGGGGTGCCCTGGCTGTCCCTGGGGTGCCCGGGAGGTCCCCTACGTGTCCCTGGGGTACCCTGGGTGTCCCTGGGCTGCCCTGGGGTGCCCTGGCTGTCCCGTAGGTGTCCCTGGGCTGCCCTGGCTGTCCCTAGGGTGCCCTGGCTGTGCCCTCGGTGTCCCTGGGGTGCCCTGGCTGTCCTCTAGGTGTCCCTGGGCTGCCCTGGGTGTCCCTGGCGTGCCCTGGCTGTCTCCTAGGTGTCCCTGGGGGTGCCCTGGGTGTCCCTGGCGTGCCCTGGCTGTCCCCTAGGTGTCCCTGGGGGGGCCCTGGCTGTCCCCTAGGTGTCCCTGGGGGTGCCCTGGCTGTCCCTGGGGTGCCCTGGCTGTCCCCTAGGTGTCCCTGGGGGTGCCCTGGCTGTCCCTGGGGTGCCCTGGCTGTCCCCTAGGTGTCCCTGGGGGTGCCCTGGCTGTCCCCTAGGTGTCTCTGGGGGTCCCTTTGGTGTCCCTGGGGGTGCCCTGGCTGTCCCCTAGGTGTCCCTGGGCTGCCCTGGCTGTCTCCTATGTGTCCCTGGGGGTGCCCTCCCTGTCCCTCTGGGTGCCCTGGCTGTCCCCTAGCTGTCCCTGGGGTGCCCTGGCTGTCCCCAAGGTGTCCCTGTGGGTGCCCAGAGTGTCCCTGGGAGTGCCCTGCCTGTCCCCTAGGTGTCCCTGGGGGTGCCCTGGGTGTCCCCGGGGTGCCCTGGCTGTCCCCTTGGTGTCCCTGGGGGTGCTCTGTGGGTCCCTGGGGTGCCCTGGAGGTGCCCTGGCTGTCCCCTAGGTGTCCCTGGGGTGCCCTGGCTGTCCCCTAGGTGTCCCTGTGGGTGCCCTCCCTGTACCTCGGGATGCCCTGGCTGTCCCCTAGGTGTCCCTGGGGGTGCCCTGGGTGTCCCTGGGGTGCCCTGGCTGTCCCCTAGGTGTCCCTGGGGAGGCCCTGGCTGTCCCCTAGGTGTCCCTGGTGGTGCCCTGGCTGTCCCTGGGGTGCCCTGGCTGTCCCCTAGGTGTCCCTGGGGGTGCCCTGGCTGTCCCTGGGGTGCCCTGGCTGTCCCCTAGGTGTCCCTGGGGGTGCACTGGCTGTCCCCTAGGTGTCTCTGGGGGTGCCCTTGGTGTCCCTGGGGGTGCCCTGGCTGTCCCCTAGGTGTCCTTGGGGGTGCCCTGGGTGTCCCTGGGCTACCCTGGCTGTCCCCTAGGTGTCCCTGGGGGTGCCCTGGCTGTCCCTGGGGTGCCCTGGCTGTTCCCTAGGTGTCCCTGGGGGGGCCCTGGCTGTCCCCTAGGTGTCCCTGGGGGTGCCCTGGCTGTCCTCTAGGTGTCCCTGGGCTGCCCTGGGTGTCCCTGGCGTGCCCTGGCTGTCTCCTAGGTGTCTCTGTGGGTGCCCTCCCTGTACCTCGGGATGCCCTGGCTGTCCCCTAGCTGTCCCTGGGGGTGCCTTGGCTGTCCCTGGAGTGCCCTGGCTGTCTCCTCGGTGTCCCTGGGAGGGCCCTGGCTGTCCCCTAGGTGTCCCTGGGGGTGCCCTGGGTGTCCCTGGGGTGCCCTGGCTGTCCCTGGGGTGCCCGGGAGGTCCCCTACGTGTCCCTGGGGTACCCTGGGTGTCCCTCGGCTGCCCTGGGATGCCCTGGCTGTGCCCTAGGTGTCCCTGGGGTGCCCTGGCTGTCCTCTAGTTGTCCCTGGGCTGCCCTGGGTGTCCCTGGCGTGCCCTGGCTGTCTCCTAGGTGTCTCTGTGGGTGCCCTCCCTGTACCTCGGGATGCCCTGGCTGTCCCCTAGGTGTCCCTGGGGGTGCCCTGGGTGTCCCTGGGGTGCCCTGGCTATCCCCTAGGTGTCCCTGGGGGGGCCCTGGCTGTCCCCTAGGTGTCCCTGGTGGTGCCCTGGCTGTCCCTGGGGTGCCCTGGCTGTCCCCTAGGTGTCCCTGGGGGTGCCCTGGCTGTCCCTGGGGTGACCTGGCTGTCCCCTAGGTGTCCCTGGGGGTGCCCTTGGTGGCCCTGGGGGTGCCCTGGCTGTCCCCTAGGTGTCCTTGGGGGTGCCCTGGGTGTCCCTGGGCTGCCCTGGCTGTCCCCTAGGTGTCCCTGGGGTGCCCTAGGTGTCCCTGGGGGGTGCACAGGGTGTCACTGGGGTCTCCTGGCCGTCCCGTACCTGTCCCTAGGGGGGCCCTGAAGGTACCCTAGGTGTCCCTGGGGCTGCCCTGGGTGTCCCTGGGGTGCCCTGGCTGTCCCCTAGGTGGCCCTGGGGGTGCCCTGGCTGTCCCCTAGGTGTCCCTGGGGGTGCCCTGGCTGTCCCTGGGGGAGCCCTGGCTGTCCCCTAGGTGTCACTGGGGGTGCCCTGGCTTTCCCCTAGGTGTCCCTGGGGGTGCCCTGCCTGTCCCCTAGGTGTCCCTGGGGGTGCCCTGCCTGTCCCCTAGGTGTCCCTGGGGGTGCCCTCGCTGTCCCCGGGGTGCCCTGGCTGTCCCCTAGGCGGCCCTGGGGGTGCCCTCGCTGTCCCTGGGGTGCCCTGGCTGTCCCCTAGGTGTCCCTGGAGGTGCCCTGGGTGTCCCTGGGGGTGCCGTGGCAGTCCCCTAGGTGTCCCTGGGGATGCCCTGGGTGTCCCTGGAGTGCCCGTGCTGTCCCCTAAATGTCCCTTTGGGGTACCCTGGCTGTCCCCTAGGTGTCCCTAGGGGTGCCCTGCGTGTCCCTGGGGTGCCCTGCCTGTCTCCTAGGTGTCCCTGGGGGTGCCCTAGGTGTCCCTGGGGGTGCCCTGGCTGTCCCTAGGGTGCCCTGGCTGTCCCCTGGTGTCCCTGGGGCTGCCCTGGGTGTCCCTGGGGTGCCCTGGCTGTCCCCTTGGTGTCCCTGGGGGTGCCCTGTGGGTCCCTGGGGTGCCCTGGAGGTGCCCTGGTGTCCCTGGGGGTGCCCTGGCTGTCCCCTAGGTGTCCCTGGGGGTGCCCTGGCTGTCCCTGGAGTGCCCTGGCTGTCCCCTCGGTGTCCCTGGGGGGGCCCTGGCTGTCCCCTAGGTGTCCCTGGGGGTGCCCTGGGTGTCCCTGGGGTGCCCTGGCTGTCCCTGGGGTGCCCGGGAGGTCCCCTACGTGTCCCTGGGGTACCCTGGGTGTCCCTGGGCTGCCCTGGGGTGCCCTGGCTGTCCCGTAGGTGTCCCTGGGCTGCCCTGTCTGTCCCTAGGGTGCCCTGGCTGTGCCCTCGGTGTCCCTGGGGGTGCCTTGGCTGTCCCTGGAGTGCCCTGGCTGTCCCCTCGGTGTCCCTGGGAGGGCCCTGGCTGTCCCCTAGGTGTCCCTGGGGGTGCCCTGGGTGTCCCTGGGGTGCCCTGGCTGTCCCTGGGGTGCCCGGGAGGTCCCCTACGTGTCCCTGGGGTACCCTGGGTGTCCCTCGGCTGCCCTGGGGTGCCCTGGCTGTGCCCTAGGTGTCCCTGGGGTGCCCTGGCTGTCCTCTAGTTGTCCCTGGGCTGCCCTGGGTGTCCCTGGCGTGCCCTGGCTGTCTCCTAGGTGTCCCTGTGGGTGCCCTCCCTGTACCTCGGGATGCCCTGGCTGTCCCCTAGGTGTCCCTGGGGGTGCCCTGGGTGTCCCTGGGGTGCCCTGGCTATCCCCTAGGTGTCCCTGGGGGGGCCCTGGCTGTCCCCTAGGTGTCCCTGGTGGTGCCCTGGCTGTCCCTGGGGTGCCCTGGCTATCCCCTAGGTGTCCCTGGGGGGGCCCTGGCTGTCCCCTAGGTGTCCCTGGGGGTGCCCTGGCTGTCCCTGGGGTGCCCTGGCTGTCCCCTAGGTGTCCCTGGGGGTGCCCTTGGTGGCCCTGGGGGTGCCCTGGCTGTCCCCTAGGTGTCCTTGGGGGTGCCCTGGGTGTCCCTGGGCTGCCCTGGCTGTCCCCTGGGTGTCCCTGGGGTGCCCTAGGTGTCCCTGGGGGTGCACACGGTGTCACTGGGGTCTCCTGGCCGTCCCGTACCTGTCCCTAGGGGGGCCCTGAAGGTACCCTAGGTGTCCCTGGGGCTGCCCTGGGTGTCCCTGGGGTGCCCTGGCTGTCCCCTAGGTGGCCCTGGGGGTGCCCTGGCTGTCCCCTAGGTGTCCCTGGGGGTGCCCTGGCTGTCCCTGGGGGAGCCCTGGCTGTCCCCTAGGTGTCACTGGGGGTGCCCTGGCTTTCCCCTCGGTGTCCCTGGGGGTGCCCTGCCTGTCCCCTAGGTGTCCCTGGGGGTGCCCTGCCTGTCCCCTAGGTGTCCCTGGGGGTGCCCTCGCTGTCCCCGGGGTGCCCTGGCTGTCCCCTAGGCGGCCCTGGGGGTGCCCTCGCTGTCCCTGGGGTGCCCTGGCTGTCCCCTAGGTGTCCCTGGAGGTGCCCTGGGTGTCCCTGGGGGTGCCGTGGCAGTCCCCTAGGTGTCCCTGGGGATGCCCTGGGTGTCCCTGGAGTGCCCGTGCTGTCCCCTAAATGTCCCTTTGGGGTACCCTGGCTGTCCCCTAGGTGTCCCTGGGGGTGCCCTTCCTGTTCCCTAGGTGTCCCTGGGGTGCCCTGGCTGTCTTTAGGGTGCCCTGGCTGTCCCCTAGGTGTCCCTGGGGGTGCCCTGCGTGTCCCTGGGGTGCCCTGCCTGTCTCCTAGGTGTCCCTGGGGGTGCCCTAGGTGTCCCTGGGGGTGCCCTGGCTGTCCCTAGGGTGCCCTGGCTGTCCCCTGGTGTCCCTGGGGCTGCCCTGGGTGTCCCTGGGGTGCCCTGGCTGTCCCCTTGGTGTCCCTGGGGGTGCCCTGTGGGTCCCTGGGGTGCCCTGGAGGTGCCCTGGTGTCCCTGGGGGTGCCCTGGCTGTCCCCTAGGTGTCCCTGGGGGTGCCCTGGCTGTCCCTGGAGTGCCCTGGCTGTCCCCCTCGGTGTCCGTGGGGGGGCCCTGGCTGTCCCCTAGGTGTCCCTGGGGGTGCCCTGGGTGTCCCTGGGGATGCCCTGGCTGTCCCTGGGGTGCCCGGGAGGTCCCCTACGTGTCCCTGGGGTACCCTGGGTGTCCCTGGGCTGCCCTGGGGTGCCCTGGCTGTCCCGTAGGTGTCCCTGGGCTGCCCTGGCTGTCCCTAGGGTGCCCTGGCTGTGCCCTCGGTGTCCCTGGGGTGCCCTGGCGGTCCTCTAGGTGTCCCTGGGCTGCCCTGGGTGTCCCTGGCGTGCCCTGGCTGTCTCCTAGGTGTCCCTGGGGGTGCCCTGGGTGTCCCTGGCGTGCCCTGGCTGTCCCCTAGGTGTCCCCTGGGGGGGCCCTGGCTGTCCCCTAGGTGTCCCTGGGGGTGCCCTGGCTGTCCCTGGGGTGCCCTGGCTGTCCCCTAGGTGTCCCTGGGGGTGCCCTGGCTGTCCCTGGGGTGCCCTGGCTGTCCCCTAGGTGTCCCTGGGGGTGCCCTGGCTGTCCCCTAGGTGTCTCTGGGGGTCCCTTTGGTGTCCCTGGGGGTGCCCTGGCTGTCCCCTAGGTGTCCCTGGGCTGCCCTGGCTGTCTCCTATGTGTCCCTGGGGGTGCCCTCCCTGTCCCTCTGGGTGCCCTGGCTGTCCCCTAGCTGTCCCTGGGGTGCCCTGGCTGTCCCCAAGGTGTCCCTGTGGGTGCCCAGAGTGTCCCTGGGAGTGCCCTGCCTGTCCCCTAGGTGTCCCTGGGGTGCCCTGGCTGTCCCCTAGGTGTCCCTGTGGGTGCCCTCCCTGTACCTCGGGATGCCCTGGCTGTCCCCTAGGTGTCCCTGGGGGTGCCCTGGGTGTCCCTGGGGTGCCCTGGCTGTCCCCTAGGTGTCCCTGGGGGGGCCCTGGCTGTCCCCTAGGTGTCCCTGGTGGTGCCCTGGCTGTCCCTGGGGTGCCCTGGCTGTCCCCTAGGTGTCCCTGGGGGTGCCCTGGCTGTCCCTGGGGTGGCCCTGGCTGTCCCCTAGGTGTCCCTGGGGGTGCACTGGCTGTCCCCTAGGTGTCTCTGGGGGTGCCCTTGGTGTCCCTGGGGGTGCCCTGGCTGTCCCCTAGGTGTCCTTGGGGGTGCCCTGGGTGTCCCTGGGCTACCCTGGCTGTCCCCTAGGTGTCCCTGGGGGTGCCCTGGCTGTCCCTGGGGTGCCCTGGCTGTCCCCTAGGTGTCCCTGGGGGGGCCCTGGCTGTCCCCTAGGTGTCCCTGGGGGTGCCCTGGCTGTCCCCTGGGGGAGCCCTGGCTGTCCCCTAGGTGTCACTGGGGGTGCCCTGGCTTTCCCCTCGGTGTCCCTGGGGGTGCGCTGCCTGTCCCCTAGGTGTCCCTGGGGGTGCCCTGCCTGTCCCCTAGGTGTCCCCTGGGGGTGCCCTCGCTGTCCCTGGGGTGCCATGGCTGTCCCCTAGGCGGCCCTGGGGGGTGCCCTCGCTGTCCCCTGGGGTGCCCTGGCTGTCCCCTAGGTGTCCCTGGAGGTGCCCTGGGTGTCCCTGGGGGTGCCGTGGCAGTCCCCTAGGTGTCCCTGGGGGTGCCCTGGCTGTCCCTGGAGTGCCCTGGCTGTCCCCTCGGTGTCCCTGGGGGGGCCCTGGCTGTCCCCTAGGTGTCCCTGGGGGTGCCCTGGGTGTCCCTGGGGTGCCCTGTCTGTCCCTGGGGTGCCCGGGAGGTCCCCTACGTGTCCCTGGGGTACCCTGGGTGTCCCTGGGCTGCCCTGGGGTGCCCTGGCTGTCCTCTAGGTGTCCCTGGGCTGCCCTGGGTGTCCCTGGCGTGCCCTGGCTGTCTCCTAGGTGTCCCTGTGGGTGCCCTCCCTGTACCTCGGGATGCCCTGGCTGTCCCCTAGCTGTCCTGGGGTGCCCTGGGTGTCCCTGGGGTGCCCTGGCTGTCCCCTAGGTGTCCCTGGGGGTGCCTTGGCTGTCCCTGGAGTGCCTGGCTGTCCCCTCGGTGTCCCTGGGAGGGCCCTGGCCGTCCCCTTGGTGTCCCTGGGGGTGCCCTGGGTGTCCCTGGGGTGCCCTGGCTGTCCCTGGGGTGCCCGGGAGGTCCCCTACGTTGTCCCTGGGGTACCCTGGGTGTCCCTCGGCTGCCCATAGGTGTCCCTGGCTGTGCCCCTAGGTGTTCCTGGGGTGCCTTGGCTGTCCTCTAGTTGTCCCCTGGGCTGCCCTGGGTGTCCCTGGCGTGCCTGGCTGTCTCTAGGCTGTCCCTGTGGGTGCCCTCCCCTGTACCTCGGGATGCCCCTGGCTGTCCCCTCGGTGTCCCTGGGAGGGCCCTGCCTGTCCCCTAGGTGTCCCTGGGGGTGCCCTGGGTGTCCCTGGGGTGCCCTGGCTATCCCCTAGGTGTCCCTGGGGTGCCCTGGCTGTCCCCTAGGTGTCCCTGGGGGTGCCCTGGCCTGTCCCTGGGGTGCCCTGGCTGTCCCCTAGGTGTCCCTGGGGGTGCCCTTGGTGTCCCTGGGGGTGCCCTGGCTGTCCCCTAGGTGTCCTTGGGGTGCCTGGGTGTCCCTGGGCTGCCCTGGCTGTCCCCTAGGGTCCCTG
>NW_027094486.1:0-90859 GCF_029207755.1 Chamaea fasciata
TGTGGCAGCTTGCATCTGGAAGAAATCCTGTTCCGTTCGGCATTGTAGGTGTCCGGAGCCGGGTGGCCTGCTGAGGGAGTTGGGCACAAAGGATGGCCTGTTTCCAGGGGTAAGTAAAGTCAGCTGCCCAGGTGCCTGATGTGAGTTTGTAGGAGGCCTTTGGCCCTCCAAGGGAAGCTAGTCTTCCAGCTTGTGGCAGCATGCATCTGGAAGAAATCCTGTTCTGTTCGGGATTGTAGGTGGCCGAGGCCAGGTGCCCGGCAGAGGGAGTTGGGCACAAATGATGGCCTCTTTCCAGGGGTTAGTAAAGTCAGCTGCCTAGGTGCCTGATGTCAGTTTGTAGGAGGCCTTTGGCCCTCCAAGGGAAGCTAGTCTTCCAGTTTGTGGCAGCTTGCATCTGGAAGAAATGCTGTTCTGCTCGGGATTGTAGGTGGCCGAGGCCACGTGCCTGGCAGAGGGAGTTGGGCACAAATGATGGCCTGTTTCCAGGGGTAAGTAAAGTCAGCTGCCCAGGTGCCTGATGTCAGTTTGTAGGAGGCCTTTGGCCCTCCATGGGAAGCCAGGCTTCCAGCTTGTGGCAGCTTGCATCTGGAAGAAATCCTGTTCCGTTCTGGATTGTAGGTGACCGAGGCCAGGTGCCCGGCAGAGGAAATTGGGCACAAAGGATGGCCTGTTTCCAGGGGTAAGTAAAGTCAGCTGCCCAGGTGCCTGATGTCAGTTTGTAGGAGGCCTTTGACCCTCCAAGAGCAGCCAGGCTTCCAGTTTGTGGCAGCTTGCATCTGGAAGAAATCCTGTTCCGTTCGGGATTGTAGGTGGCCGAGGCCAGGTGCCCAGCAGAGGGAGTTGGGCACAAATGATGGCCTGTTTCCAGGGGTAAGTAAAGTCAGCTGCCCAGGTGCCTGATGTCAGTTTTTAGGAGGCCTTTGGCCCTCCATGGGAAGCCAGGCATCCAGCTTGTGGCAGCTTGCATCTGGAAGAAATCCTGTTCCGTTTGGGATTGTAGGTGGCCGAGGCCTGGTGCCCGGCACAGGGAGTTGGGCACAAATGATGGCCTGTTTCCAGGGGTAAGTAAAGTCAGCTGCCCAGGTGCCTGATGTCAGTTTGTAGGAGGACTTTGGCCCTTCAAGGGAAACTAGTCTTCCAGTTTGTGGCAGCTTGCATCTGGAAGAAATCCTGTTCCGTTCGGGATTGTAGGTGGCCGAGGCCAGGTGCCCGGCAGAGGGAGTTGGGCACAAATGATGGCCTGTTTCCAGGGGTAAGTAAAGTCAGCTGCCCAGGTGCCTGATGTCAGTTTGTAGGAGGCCTTTGACCCTCCAAGAGCAGCCAGGCTTCCAGCTTGTGGCAGCTTGCATCTGGAAGAAATCCTGTTCCGTTTGGGATCGTAGGTGGCCGAGGCCTGGTGTCCGGCTAAGGGAGTTGGGAACAAAGGATGGCCTGTTTCCAGGGTTAAGTAAAGTTAGCTGCCCAGGTGCTTGGTGTCAGTTTGTAGGAGGCCTTTGGCCATCCAAGGGAAGCTAGTCTTCCAGTTTGTGGCTGCTTGCATCTGGAAGAAATCCTGTTCTATTTGGGAACGTAGGTGGCCGAGGCCTGCTGCCCGGCAGAGGGAGTTGGGCACAAATGATGGCCTGTTTCCAGAGGTAAGTAAAGTCAGCTGCCCAGGTGCCTCATGTCAGTTTGTAGGAGGCCTTTGGCCCTCCAAGGGAAGCCAGGCTACCAGCTTGTGGCAGCTTGAATCTGGAAGAAATCCTGTTCCGTTCGGAATTGAAGGTGTCCGGAACCGGGTGCCCTGTCGAGGGAGTAGGGAACAAAGGATGGCCTGTTTCCAGGGGTAAGTAAAGTCAGCTGCCCAGGTGTCTGATGTCAGTTTGTAGGAGGCCTTTGGCCCTCCAAGGGAAGCTAGTCTTCCAGTTTGTGGCAGCTTGCATCTTGAAGAAATCCTGTTCCGTTTGGGATTGTAGGTGGCCGAGACCTGGTGCCCTGCTGCAGGAGTTGGGAACAAAGGATGGCCTGTTTCCAGGGGTAAGTAAAGTCAGCTGCCCAGGTGCCTGATGTCAGTTTGTAGGAGGCCTTTGGCCCTCCATGGGAAGCCAGGCTTCCAGCTTGTGGCAGCTTGCATCTGGAAGAAATCCTGTTCCGTTCGGCATTGTAGGTGTCCGGAGCCGGGTGGCCTGCTGAGGGAGTTGGGCACAAAGGATGGCCTGTTTCCAGGGGTAAGTAAAGTCAGCTGCCCAGGTGCCTGATGTCAGTTTGTAGGAGGCCTTTGGCCCTCCAAGGGAAGCTAGTCTTCCAATTTGTGGCAGCTTGCATCTGGAAGAAATCCTGTTCTGCTCGGGATTGTAGGTGGCCGAGGCCACGTGCCTGGCAGAGGGAGTTGGGCACAAATAATGGCCTGTTTCCAGGGGTAAGTAAAGTCAGCTGCCCAAGTGCCTGATGTCAGTTTGTAGGAGGCCTTTGACCCTCCAAGAGCAGCCAGGCTTCCAGTTTGTGGCAGCTTGCATCTGGAAGAAATCCTGTTCCGTTTGGGATTGTAGGTGGCCGAGGCCAGGTGCCCGGCAGAGGGAGTTGGGCACAAATGATGGCCTGTTTCCAGGGGTAAGTAAAGTCAGCTGCCCAGGTGCCTGATGTCAGTTTGTAGGAGGCCTTTAGCCCTGCAAGGGAAGCTAGTCTTCCAGTTTGTGGCAGCTTGCATCTGGAAGAAATCCTTTTTCGTTCGGGATTGTAGGTGGCCGACGCCTGGTGCCCGGCAGAGGGAGTTGGGCACAAATGATGGCCTGTTTTCAGAGGTAAGTAAAGTCAGCTGCCCAGGTGCCTGATGTCAGTTTGCAGGAGGCCTTTGGCCCTCCAAGGCAAGCAAGTCTTCCAGATTGTGGCAGCTTGCATCTGGAAGAAATCCTGTTCCATTCGGGATTTTAGGTGGCTGAGGCCAGGTGCCCGGCAGAGGGAGTTGGGCACAAATGATGGCCTGTTTCCAGGGGTAAGTAAAGTCAGCTGCCCAGGTGCCTGATGTCAGTTTGTAGCAGGCCTTTGGCCCTCCATGGGAAGCCAGGCTTCCAGTTTGTGGCAGCTTGCATCTGGAAGAAATCCTGTTCCGTTCGGCATTGTAGGTGTCCGGAGCCGGGTGGCCTGCTGAGGGAGTTGGGCACAAAGGATGGCCTGTTTCCAGGGGTAAGTAAAGTCAGCTGCCCAGGTGCCTGATGTCAGTTTGTAGGAGGCCTTTGGCCCTCCAAGGGAAGCTAGTCTTCCAGTTTGTGGCAGCTTGCATCTGGAAGAAATCCTGTTCTGTTCGGGATTGTAGGTGGCCGAGGCCAGGTGCCCGGCAGAGGGAGTTGGGCACAAATGATGGCCTCTTTCCAGGGGTTAGTAAAGTCAGATGCCTAGGTGCCTGATGTCAGTTTGTAGGAGGCCTTTGGCCCTCCAAGGGAAGCTAGTCTTCCAGTTTGTGGCAGCTTGCATCTGGAAGAAATGCTGTTCTGCTCGGGATTGTAGGTGGCCGAGGCCACGTGCCTGGCAGAGGGAGTTGGGCAAAAATGATGGCCTGTTTCCAGGGGTAAGTAAAGTCAGCTGCCCAGGTGCCTGATGTCAGTTTGTAGGAGGCCTTTGGCCCTCCATGGGATGCCAGGCTTCCAGCTTCTGGCTGCTTGCATCTGGAAGTAATCCTGTTCCGTTCGGGATTGTAGGTGTCCGAGGCCAGGTGCCCGGCAGAAAGAGTTGGGTACAAAGGATGGCCTGTTTCCAGGGGTAAGTAAAGTCAGCTGCCCAGGTGCCTGATGTCAGTTTGTAGGAGGCCTTTGGCCCTCCAAGAGAAGACAGTCTTCCAGCTTGTGGCAGCTTGCATCGCGAAGAAATCCTGTTCCATTCGGGATTGTAGGTGGCCGAGGCCTGGTGCCCGGCAGAGGGAGTTGGGCAAAAGATGGCCTGTTTCCAGGGGTAAGTAAAGTCAGCTGCCCAGGTGCCTGATGTCAGTTTTTAGGAGGCCTTTGGCCCTCCAAGGGAAGCAAGTTTTCCAGTTTGTGGCAGCTTGCATCTGGAAGAAATCCTGTTCCGTTCGGGATTGTAGGTGGCCGAGGCCAGGTGCCCTGCTGCAGGAGTTGGGAACAAAGGATGGCCTGTTTCCAGGGGTAAGTAAAGTCAGCTGCCCAGGTGCCTGATGTCAGTTTGTAGCAGGCCTTTGGCCCTCCATGGGAAGCCAGGCTTCCAGCTTGTGGCAGCTTGCATCTGGAAGAAATCCTGTTCCGTTCGGCATTGTAGGTGGACGAGGCCAGGTGCCCGGCAGAGGAAATTGGGCACAAAGGATGGCCTGTTTCCAGGGGAAAGTAAAGTCAGCTGCCCAGGTGCCTGATGTCAGTTTGTAAGAGGCCTTTGGCCCTCCAAGGGAAGCCAGGCTTCCAGCTTGTGGCAGCTTGCATCTGGAAGAAATCCTGTTCCGTTTGGGATTGTAGGTGGCCGAGGCCTGCTGCCCGGCAGAGGGAGTTGGGCACAAATGATGGCCTGTTTCCAGGGCTAAGTAAGGTCAGCTGCCCAGGTGCCTGATGTCAGTTTGTAGGAGGCCTTTGGCCCTGCAAGGGAAGCTAGTCTTCCAGTTTGTGGCAGCTTGCATCTGGAAGAAATCCTGTTCCGTTCGGGATTGTAGGTGGCCGAGGCCAGGTGCCCGGCAGAGGGAGTTGGGAACAAAGGATGGCCTGTTTTCAGGGGTAAGTAAAGTTAGCTGCCCAGGTGCCTGATGTCAGTTTGTAGGAGGCCTTTGGCCCTCCAAGGGAAGCTAGTCTTCCAGTTTGTGGCAGCTTGCATCTTGAAGAAATGCTGTTCTGCTCATGATTGTAGGTGGCCGAGGCCAGGTGCCCGGCAGAGGGAGTTGGGCACAAATGATGGCCTGTTTCCAGGGGTAAGTAAAGTCAGCTGCCCAGGTGCCTGGTGTCAGTTTTTAAGAGGCCTTTGGCCCTCCAAGGGAAGCTAGTCTTCCAGTTTGTGGCAGCTTGCATCTTGAAGAAATGCTGTTCTGCTCGGGATTGTAGGTGGCCGAGGCCTGGTGCCTGGCAGAGATAGTTGGGCACAAATGATGGACTGTTTCCAGGGGTAAGTAAAGTCAGCTGCCCAGGTGCCTGATGTCAGTTTGTAGCAGGCCTTTGGCCCTCCATGGGAAGCCAGGCTTCCAGCTTGTGGCAGCTTGCATCTGGAAGAAATCCTGTTCCGTTCTGGATTGTAGGTGACCGAGGCCAGGTGCCCTGCTGCAGGAGTTGGGAACAAAGGATGGCCTGTTTCCAGGGGTAAGTAAAGTTAGCTGCCCAGGTGCCTGGTGTCAGTTTGAAGGAGGCCTTTGGCCCTCCAAGGGAAGCTAGTCTTCCAGTTTGTGGCAGCTTGCATCTTGAAGAAATGCTGTTCTGCTCGGGATTGTAGGTGGCCGAGGCCTGGTGCCTGGCAGAGATAGATGGGCACAAATGATGGACTGTTTCCAGGGGTAAGTAAAGTCAGCTGCCCAGGTGCCTGATGTCAGTTTGTAGCAGGCCTTTGGCCCTCCATGGGAAGCCAGGCTTCCAGCTTGTGGCAGCTTGCATCTGGAAGAAATCCTGTTTCGTTCTGGATTGTAGGTGACCGAGGCCAGGTGCCCGGCAGAGGAAATTGGGCACAAAGGATGGCCTGTTTCCAGGGGTAAGTAAAGTCAGCTGCCCAGGTGCCTGATGTCAGTTTGTAGGAGGCCTTTGGCCCTCCAAGGGAAGCTAGTCTTCCAATTTGTGGCAGCTTGCATCTGGAAGAAATCCTGTTCTGTTCGGGATTGTAGGTGGCCGAGGCCAGGTGCCCGGCAGAGGGAGTTGGGCACAAATGATGGCCTCTTTCCAGGGGTTAGTAAAGTCAGCTGCCTAGGTGCCTGATGTCAGTTTGTAGGAGGCCTTTGGCCCTCCAAGGGAAGCTAGTCTTCCAGTTTGTGGCAGCTTGCATCTGGAAGAAATGCAGTTCTGCTCGGGATTGTAGGTGGCCGAGGCCACGTGCCTGGCAGAGGGAGTTGGGCACAAATAATGTCCTGTTTCCAGGGGTAAGTAAAGTCAGCTGCCCAAGTGCCTGATGTCAGTTTGTAGGAGGCCTTTGACCCTCCAAGAGCAGCCAGGCTTCCAGTTTGTGGCAGCTTGCATCTGGAAGAAATCCTGTTCCGTTTGGGATTGTAGGTGGCCGAGGCCAGGTGCCCGGCAGAGGGAGTTGGGCACAAATGATGGCCTGTTTCCAGGGGTAAGTAAAGTCAGCTGCCCAGGTGCCTGATGTCAGTTTGTAGGAGGCCTTTAGCCCTGCAAGGGAAGCTAGTCTTCCAGTTTGTGGCAGCTTGCATCTGGAAGAAATCCTTTTTCGTTCGGGATTGTAGGTGGCCGACGCCTGGTGCCCGGCAGAGGGAGTTGGGCACAAATGATGGCCTGTTTTCAGAGGTAAGTAAAGTCAGCTGCCCAGGTGCCTGATGTCAGTTTGCAGGAGGCCTTTGGCCCTCCAAGGCAAGCAAGTCTTCCAGATTGTGGCAGCTTGCATCTGGAAGAAATCCTGTTCCATTCGGGATTTTAGGTGGCTGAGGCCAGGTGCCCGGCAGAGGGAGTTGGGCACAAATGATGGCCTGTTTCCAGGGGTAAGTAAAGTCAGCTGCCCAGGTGCCTGATGTCAGTTTGTAGCAGGCCTTTGGCCCTCCATGGGAAGCCAGGCTTCCAGTTTGTGGCAGCTTGCATCTGGAAGAAATCCTGTTCCGTTCGGCATTGTAGGTGTCCGGAGCCGGGTGGCCTGCTGAGGGAGTTGGGCACAAAGGATGGCCTGTTTCCAGGGGTAAGTAAAGTCAGCTGCCCAGGTGCCTGATGTCAGTTTGTAGGAGGCCTTTGGCCCTCCAAGGGAAGCTAGTCTTCCAGTTTGTGGCAGCTTGCATCTGGAAGAAATCCTGTTCTGTTCGGGATTGTAGGTGGCCGAGGCCAGGTGCCCGGCAGAGGGAGTTGGGCACAAATGATGGCCTCTTTCCAGGGGTTAGTAAAGTCAGATGCCTAGGTGCCTGATGTCAGTTTGTAGGAGGCCTTTGGCCCTCCAAGGGAAGCTAGTCTTCCAGTTTGTGGCAGCTTGCATCTGGAAGAAATGCTGTTCTGCTCGGGATTGTAGGTGGCCGAGGCCACGTGCCTGGCAGAGGGAGTTGGGCACAAATGATGGCCTGTTTCCAGGGGTAAGTAAAGTCAGCTGCCCAGGTGCCTGATGTCAGTTTGTAGGAGGCCTTTGGCCCTCCATGGGATGCCAGGCTTCCAGCTTCTGGCTGCTTGCATCTGGAAGTAATCCTGTTCCGTTCGGGATTGTAGGTGTCCGAGGCCAGGTGCCCGGCAGAAAGAGTTGGGCACAAAGGATGGCCTGTTTCCAGGGGTAAGTAAAGTCAGCTGCCCAGGTGCCTGATGTCAGTTTGTAGCAGGCCTTTGGCCCTCCAAGAGAAGACAGTCTTCCAGTTTGTGGCAGCTTGCATCGCGAAGAAATCCTGTTCCATTCGGGATTGTAGGTGGCCGAGGCCTGGTGCCCGGCAGAGGGAGTTGGGCACAAAGATGGCCTGTTTCCAGGGGTAAGTAAAGTCAGCTGCCCAGGTGCCTGATGTCAGTTTTTAGGAGGCCTTTGGCCCTCCAAGGGAAGCAAGTTTTCCAGTTTGTGGCAGCTTGCATCTGGAAGAAATCCTGTTCCGTTCGGGATTGTAGGTGGCCGAGGCCAGGTGCCCTGCTGCAGGAGTTGGGAACAAAGGATGGCCTGTTTCCAGGGGTAAGTAAAGTCAGCTGCCCAGGTGCCTGATGTCAGTTTGTAGCAGGCCTTTGGCCCTCCATGGGAAGCCAGGCTTCCAGCTTGTGGCAGCTTGCATCTGGAAGAAATCCTGTTCCGTTCGGCATTGTAGGTGGACGAGGCCAGGTGCCCGGCAGAGGAAATTGGGCACAAAGGATGGCCTGTTTCCAGGGGTAAGTAAAGTCAGCTGCCCAGGTGCCTGATGTCAGTTTGTAAGAGGCCTTTGGCCCTCCAAGGGAAGCCAGGCTTCCAGCTTGTGGCAGCTTGCATCTGGAAGAAATCCTGTTCCGTTTGGGATTGTAGGTGGCCGAGGCCTGCTGCCCGGCAGAGGGAGTTGGGCACAAATGATGGCCTGTTTCCAGGGCTAAGTAAGGTCAGCTGCCCAGGTGCCTGATGTCAGTTTGTAGGAGGCCTTTGGCCCTGCAAGGGAAGCTAGTCTTCCAGTTTGTGGCAGCTTGCATCTGGAAGAAATCCTGTTCCGTTCGGGATTGTAGGTGGCCGAGGCCAGGTGCCCGGCAGAGGGAGTTGGGAACAAAGGATGGCCTGTTTTCAGGGGTAAGTAAAGTTAGCTGCCCAGGTGCCTGATGTCAGTTTGTAGGAGGCCTTTGGCCCTCCAAGGGAAGCTAGTCTTCCAGTTTGTGGCAGCTTGCATCTTGAAGAAATGCTGTTCTGCTCATGATTGTAGGTGGCCGAGGCCAGGTGCCCGGCAGAGGGAGTTGGGCACAAATGATGGCCTGTTTCCAGGGGTAAGTAAAGTCAGCTGCCCAGGTGCCTGGTGTCAGTTTTTAAGAGGCCTTTGGCCCTCCAAGGGAAGCTAGTCTTCCAGTTTGTGGCAGCTTGCATCTTGAAGAAATGCTGTTCTGCTCGGGATTGTAGGTGGCCGAGGCCTGGTGCCTGGCAGAGATAGTTGGGCACAAATGATGGACTGTTTCCAGGGGTAAGTAAAGTCAGCTGCCCAGGTGCCTGATGTCAGTTTGTAGCAGGCCTTTGGCCCTCCATGGGAAGCCAGGCTTCCAGCTTGTGGCAGCTTGCATCTGGAAGAAATCCTGTTCCGTTCTGGATTGTAGGTGACCGAGGCCAGGTGCCCTGCTGCAGGAGTTGGGAACAAAGGATGGCCTGTTTCCAGGGGTAAGTAAAGTTAGCTGCCCAGGTGCCTGGTGTCAGTTTGAAGGAGGCCTTTGGCCCTCCAAGGGAAGCTAGTCTTCCAGTTTGTGGCAGCTTGCATCTTGAAGAAATGCTGTTCTGCTCGGGATTCTAGGTGGCCGAGGCCTGGTGCCTGGCAGAGATAGATGGGCACAAATGATGGACTGTTTCCAGGGGTAAGTAAAGTCAGCTGCCCAGGTGCCTGATGTCAGTTTGTAGCAGGCCTTTGGCCCTCCATGGGAAGCCAGGCTTCCAGCTTGTGGCAGCTTGCATCTGGAAGAAATCCTGTTCCGTTCTGGATTGTAGGTGACCGAGGCCAGGTGCCCGGCAGAGGAAATTGGGCACAAAGGATGGCCTGTTTCCAGGGGTAAGTAAAGTCAGCTGCCCAGGTGCCTGATGTCAGTTTGTAAGAGGCCTTTGGCCCTCCAAGGGAAGCCAGGCTTCCAGCTTGTGGCAGCTTGCATCTGGAAGAAATCCTGTTCCGTTTGGGATTGTAGGTGGCCGAGGCCTGCTGCCCGGCAGAGGGAGTTGGGCACAAATGATGGCCTGTTTCCAGGGCTAAGTAAGGTCAGCTGCCCAGGTGCCTGATGTCAGTTTGTAGGAGGCCTTTGGCCCTGCAAGGGAAGCTAGTCTTCCAGTTTGTGGCAGCTTGCATCTGGAAGAAATCCTGTTCCGTTCGGGATTGTAGGTGGCCGAGGCCAGGTGCCCGGCAGAGGGAGTTGGGAACAAAGGATGGCCTTTTTTCAGGGGTAAGTAAAGTTAGCTGCCCAGGTGCCTGATGTCAGTTTGTAGGAGGCCTTTGGCCCTCCAAGGGAAGCTAGTCTTCCAGTTTGTGGCAGCTTGCATCTGGAAGAAATGCTGTTCTGCTCATGATTGTAGGTGGCCGAGGCCAGGTGCCCGGCAGAGGGAGTTGGGCACAAATGATGGCCTGTTTCCAGGGGTAAGTAAAGTCAGCTGCCCAGGTGCCTGATGTCAGTTTGTAGGAGGCCTGTGACCCTCCAAGAGCAGCCAGGCTTCCAGTTTGTGGCAGCTTGCATCTGGAAGAAATCCTGTTCCGTTCGGGATTGTAGGTGGCCGAGGCCAGGTGCCCAGCAGAGGGAGTTGGGCACAAATGATGGCCTGTTTCCAGGGGTAAGTAAAGTCAGCTGCCCAGGTGCCTGATGTCAGTTTTTAGGAGGCCTTTGGCCCTCCATGGGAAGCCAGGCATCCAGCTTGTGGCAGCTTGCATCTGGAAGAAATCCTGTTCCGTTTGGGATTGTAGGTGGCCGAGGCCTGGTGCCCGGCACAGGGAGTTGGGCACAAATGATGGCCTGTTTCCAGGGTTAGTAAAGTCAGCTGCCCAGGTGCCTGATGTCAGTTTGTAGGAGGACTTTGGCCCTTCAAGGGAAACTAGTCTTCCAGTTTGTGGCAGCTTGCATCTGGAAGAAATCCTGTTCCATTCGGGATTGTAGGTGGCCGAGGCCAGGTGCCCGGCAGAGGGAGTTGGGCACAAATGATGGCCTGTTTCCAGGGGTAAGTAAAGTCAGCTGCCCAGGTGCCTGATGTCAGTTTGTAGGAGGCCTTTGACCCTCCAAGAGCAGCCAGGCTTCCAGCTTGTGGCAGCTTGCATCTTGAAGATATCCTGTTCCGTTTGGGATTGAAGGTGTCCGGAACCGGGTGCCCTGTCGAGGGAGTAGGGAACAAAGGATGGCCTGTTTTCAGGGGTAAGTAAAGTCAGCTGCCCAGGTGTCTGATGTCAGTTTGTAGGAGGCCTTTGGCCCTCCAAGGGAAGCTAGTCTTCCAGTTTGTGGCAGCTTGCATCTTGAAGAAATCCTGTTCCGTTTGGGATTGTAGGTGGCCGAGACCTGGTGCCCTGCTGCAGGAGTTGGGAACAAAGGATGGCCTGTTTCCAGGGGTAAGTAAAGTCAGCTGCCCAGGTGCCTGATGTCAGTTTATAGGAGGCCTTTGGCCCTCCATGGGAAGCCAGGCTTCCAGCTTGTGGCAGCTTGCATCTGGAAGAAATCCTGTTCCGTTCGGCATTGTAGGTGTCCGGAGCCGGGTGGCCTGCTGAGGGAGTTGGGCACAAAGGATGGCCTGTTTCCAGGGGTAAGTAAAGTCAGCTGCCCAGGTGCCTGATGTCAGTTTGTAGGAGGCCTTTGGCCCTCCAAGGGAAGCTAGTCTTCCAGTTTGTGGCAGCTTGCATCTGGAAGAAATCCTGTTCTGTTCGGGATTGTAGGTGGCCGAGGCCACGTGCCTGGCAGAGGGAGTTGGGCACAAATAATGGCCTGTTTCCAGGGGTAAGTAAAGTCAGCTGCCCAGGTGCCTGATGTCAGTTTGTAGGAGGCCTTTGACCCTCCAAGAGCAGCCAGGCTTCCAGTTTGTGGCAGCTTGCATCTGGAAGAAATCCTTTTTCGTTCGGGATTGTAGGTGGCCGACGCCTGGTGCCCGTCAGAGGGAGTTGGGCACAAAGGATGGCCTGTTTTCAGAGGTAAGTAAAGTCAGCTGCCCAGGTGCCTGATGTCAGTTTGCAGGAGGCCTTTGGCCCTCCAAGGCAAGCAAGTCTTCCAGATTGTGGCAGCTTGCATCTGGAAGAAATCCTGTTCCATTCGGGATTTTAGGTGGCTGAGGCCAGGTGCCCGGCAGAGGGAGTTGGGCACAAATGATGGCCTGTTTCCAGGGGTAAGTAAAGTCAGCTGCCCAGGTGCCTGATGTCAGTTTGTAGCAGGCCTTTGGCCCTCCAAGAGAAGACAGTCTTCCAGTTTGTGGCAGCTTGCATCTGGAAGAAATCCTGTTCCATTCGGGATTGTAGGTGGCCGAGGCCAGGTGCCCGGCAGAGGGAGTTGGGCGCAAAGATGGCCTGTTTCCAGGGGTAAGTAAAGTCAGCTGCCCAGGTGCCTGATGTCAGTTTTTAGGAGGCCTTTGGCCCTCCACGGGAAGCAAGTTTTCCAGTTTGTGGCAGCTTGCATCTGGAAGAAATCCTGTTCCGTTCGGGATTGTAGGTGGCCGAGGCCAGGTGCCCGGCAGAGGGAGTTTGGCACAAATGATGGCCTGTTTCCAGGGGTAAGTAAAGTCAGCTGCCCAGGTGTCTGATGTCAGTTTGTAGCAGGCCTTTGGCCCTCCATGGGAAGCCTGGCTTCCAGCTTGTGGCAGCTTGCATCTCGAAGAAATGCTGATCCGTTAGGGATTGTAGGTGGCCGAGGCCAGGTGCCCTGCTGCAGGAGTTGGGAACAAAGGATGGACTGTTTCCAGGGGTAAGTAAAGTCAGCTGCCCAGGTGCCTGATGTCAGTTTGTAGCAGGCCTTTGGCCCTCCATGGGAAGCCAGGCTTCCAGCTTGTGGCAGCTTGCATCTGGAAGAAATCCTGTTCCGTTCGGCATTGTAGGTGGCCGAGGCCAGGTGCCTGGCAGAGGAAATTGGGCACAAAGGATGGCCTGTTTCCAGGGGTAAGTAAAGTCAGCTGCCCAGGTGCCTGATGTCAGTTTGTAAGAGGCCTTTGGCCCTCCAAGGGAAGCCAGGCTTCCAGCTTGTGGCAGCTTGCATCTGGAAGAAATCCTGTTCCGTTCGGGATTGTAGGTGGCCGAGGCCAGGTGCCCGGCAGAGGGAGTTGGGAACAAAGGATGGCCTGTTTTCAGGGGTAAGTAAAGTTAGCTTCCCAGGTTCCTGATGTCAGTTTGTAGGAGGCCTTTGGCCCTCCAAGGGAAGCTAGTCTTCCAGTTTGTGGCAGCTTGCATCTTGAAGAAATGCTGTTCTGCTCATGATTGTAGGTGGCCGAGGCCAGGTGCCCGGCAGAGGGAGTTGGGCACAAATGATGGCCTGTTTCCAGGGGTAAGTAAAGTCAGCTGCCCAGGTGCCTGATGTCAGTTTGTAGGAGGACTTTGGCCCTTCAAGGGAAACTAGTCTTCCAGTTTGTGGCAGCTTGCTTCTGGAAGAAATCCTGTTCTGTTCGGGATTGTAGGTGGCCGAGGCCAGGTGCCCGGCAGAGGGAGTTGGGCACAAAGGATGGCCTGTTTCCAGGGGTAAGTAAAGTCAGCTGCCCAGGTGCCTGATGTCAGTTTTTAGGAGGCCTTTGACCCTCCAAGAGAAGCCAGGCTTCCAGCTTGTGGCAGCTTGCATCTGGAAGAAGTCCTGTTCCGTTTGGGATCATAGGTGGCCGAGGCCTGGTGTCTGGCTAAGGGAGTTGGGAACAAAGGATGGCCTGTTTCCAGGGTTAAGTAAAGTTAGCTGCCCAGGTGCTTGGTGTCAGTTTGTAGGAGGCCTTTGGCCATCCAAGGGAAGCTAGTCTTCCAGTTTGTGGCTGCTTGCATCTGGAAGAAATCCTGTTCTATTTGGGAATGTAGGTGGCCGAGGCCTGCTGCCCGGCAGAGGGAGTTGGGCACAAAGGATGGCCTGTTTCCAGAGGTAAGTAAAGTCAGCTGCCCAGGTGCCTGATGTCAGTTTGTAGGAGGCCTTTGGCCCTCCAAGGGAAGCCAGGCTACCAGCTTGTGGCAGCTTGAATCTGGAAGAAATCCTGTTCCGTTCGGAATTGAAGGTGTCCAGAACCGGGTGCCCTGTCGAGGGAGTAGGGAACAAATGATGGCCTGTTTCCAGGGGTAAGTAAAGTCAGCTGCCCAGGTGTCTGATGTCAGTTTGTAGGAGGCCTTTGGCCCTCCAAGGGAAGCTAGTCTTCCAGTTTGTGGCAGCTTGCATCTTGAAGAAATCCTGTTCCGTTTGGGATTGTAGGTGGCCGAGACCTGGTGCCCTGCTGCAGGAGTTGGGAACAAAGGATGGCCTGTTTCCAGGGGTAAGTAAAGTCAGCTGCCCAGGTGCCTGATGTCAGTTTGTAGGAGGCCTTTGGCCCTCCATGGGAAGCCAGGCTTCCAGCTTGTGGCAGCTTGCATCTGGAAGAAATCCTGTTCCGTTTGGGATCGTAGGTGATCGAGGACTGGTGCCCGGCTGTGGGAGTTGGGCACAAATGAGAACCTGTTTCCAGGGGTAAGTAAAGTCAGCTGCACAGGTGCCTGATGTCAGTTTGTAGCAGGCCTTTGGCTCTCCAAGTGATGCTAGTCTTCCTGTTCAAAGCAGCTTCCATCTGGAAAAAATCCTATTCCGTTCAAGATTGTAGGTTCCCGAAGCCGGGTGCCCGGCAGAGGGAGTTGGGCACAAAGGATGGCCTGTTTCCAGGGGTAAGTAAAGTCAGCTGCCCAGGTGCCTGATGTCAGTTTGTAGGAGGCCTTTGGCCCTCCATGGGAAGCCAGGCTTCCAGCTTGTGGCAGCTTGCATCTTGAAGAAATCCTGTTCCGTTCGGGATTGTAGGTGGCCGAGGCCTGGTGCCCAGCAGAGGGAGTTGGGCACAAATGATGGCCTGTTTCCAGGGCTAAGTAAAGTCAGCTGCCCAGGTGCCTGATGTCAGTTTGTAGGAGGCCTTTGGCCCTTCAAGGGAAACTAGTCTTCCAGTTTGTGGCAGCTTGCATCTGGAAGAAATCCTGTTCCATTTGGGATTGTAGGTGGCCGAGGCCAGGTGCCCGGCAGAGGGAGTTGGGCACAAATGATGGCCTGTTTCCAGGGGTAAGTAAAGTCAGCTGCCCAGGTGCCTGATGTCAGTTTGTAGGAGGCCTTTGGCCATCCAAGGGAAGCAAGTCTACCAGTTTGTGGCAGCTTGCATCTGGAATTATTCCTGTTCCATTCGGGATTAGAGGTGGCCGAGGCCTGGTGCCCGGCAGAGGGAGTTGGGCACAAATGATGGCCTGTTTCCAGGGGTAAGTAAAGTCAGCTGCCCAGGTGCCTGATGTCAGTTTGTAGGAGGCCTTTGGCCCTCCATGGGATGCCAGGCTTCCAGCTTGTGGCTGCTTGCATCTGGAAGTAATCCTGTTCCGTTCGGGATTGTAGGTGTCCGAGGCCAGGTGCCTGGCAGAGGGAGTTGGGCACAAATGATGGCCTGTTTCCAGGGGTAAGTAAAGTCAGCTGCCCAGGTGCCTGATGTCAGTTTGTAGGAGGCCTTTGGCCCTCCAAGAGAAGACAGTCTTCCAGTTTGTGGCAGCTTGCATCTGGAAGAAATCCTGTTCCATTCGGGATTGTAGGTGGCCGAGGCCTGGTGCCCGGCAGAGGGAGTTGGGCACAAATGATGGCCTGTTTCCAGGGGTAAGTAAAGTCAGCTGCCCAGGTGCCTGATGTCAGTTTTTAGGAGGCCTTTGGCCCTCCAAGGGAAGCAAGTTTTCCAGTTTGTGGCAGCTTGCATCTGGAAGAAATCCTGTTCCGTTCGGGATTGTAGGTGTCCGAGGACAGGTGCCCGGAAGAGGGAGTTTGGCACAATTGATGGCCTGTTTCCAGAGGTAAGTAAAGTCAGCTGCCCAGGTGTCTGATGTCAGTTTGTAACAGGCCTTTGGCCCTCCATGGGAAGCCTGGCTTCCAGCTTGTGGCAGCTTGCATCTGGAAGAAATGCTGATCCGTTCGGGATTGTAGGTGGCCGAGGCCAGGTGCCCTGCTGCAGGAGTTGGGAACAAAGGATGGCCTGTTTCCAGGGGTAAGTAAAGTTAGCTGCCCAGGTGCCTGGTGTCAGTTTGAAGGAGGCCTTTGGCCCTCCAAGGGAAGCTAGTCTTCCAGTTTGTGGCAGCTTGCATCTTGAAGAAATGCTGTTCTGCTCGGGATTGTAGGTGGCCGAGGCCTGGTGCCTGGCAGAGATAGTTGGGCACAAATGATGGACTGTTTCCAGGGGTAAGTAAAGTCAGCTGCCCAGGTGCCTGATGTCAGTTTGTAGGAGGCCTTTGGCCCTCCATGGGAAGCCAGGCTTCCAGCTTGTGGCAGCTTGCATCTGGAAGAAATCCTGTTCCGTTCTGGATTGTAGGTGACCGAGGCCAGGTGCCCGGCAGAGGAAATTGGGCACAAAGGATGGCCTGTTTCCAGGGGTAAGTAAAGTCAGCTGCCCAGGTGCCTGATGTCAGTTTGTAAGAGGCCTTTGGCCCTCCAAGGGAAGCCAGGCTTCCAGCTTGTGGCAGCTTGCATCTGGAAGAAATCCTGTTCCGTTTGGGATTGTAGGTGGCCGAGGCCTGCTGCCCGGCAGAGGGAGTTGGGCACAAATGATGGCCTGTTTCCAGGGCTAAGTAAGGTCGACTGCCCAGGTGCCTGATG
Source organism: Chamaea fasciata (assembly GCF_029207755.1). NCBI lineage: Eukaryota > Metazoa > Chordata > Aves > Passeriformes > Sylviidae > Chamaea > Chamaea fasciata. The sequence goes on from NW_027094486.1 coordinate 15,990, forward strand.
TCTGTTTGTAGGAGGCCTTTGGCCCTGCAAGGGAAGCTAGTCTTCCAGTTTGTGGCAGCTTGCATCTGGAAGAAATCCTGTTCCGTTCGGGATTGCAGGTGGCCGAGGCCAGGTGCCCGGCAGAGGGAGTTGGGAACAAAGGATGGCCTGTTTTCAGGGGTAAGTAAGTTAGCTGCCCAGGTGCCTGATGTCAGTTTGTAGGAGGCCTTTGGCCCTCCAAGGGAAGCTAGTCTTCCAGTTTGTGGCAGCTTGCATCTGGAAGAAATGCTGTTCTGCTCATGATTGTAGGTGGCCGAGGCCAGGTGCCCGGCAGAGGGAGTTGGGCACAAATGATGGCCTGTTTCCAGGGGTAAGTAAAGTCAGCTGCCCAGGTGCCTGATGTCAGTTTGTAGGAGGCCTTTGACCCTCCAAGAGCAGCCAGGCTTCCAGTTTGTGGCAGCTTGCATCTGGAAGAAATGCTGTTCCGTTCGGGATTGTAGGTGGCCGAGGCCAGGTGCCCAGCAGAGGGAGTTGGGCACAAAAGATGGCCTGTTTCCAGGGGTAAGTAAGGTCAGCTGCCCAGGTGCCTGATGTCAGTTTTTAGGAGGCCTTTGGCCCTCCATGGGAAGCCAGGCATCCAGCTTGTGGCAGCTTGCATCTGGAAGAAATCCTGTTCCGTTTGGGATTGTAGGTGGCCGAGGCCTGGTGCCCGGCACAGGGAGTTGGGCACAAATGATGGCCTGTTTCCAGGGGTAAGTAAAGTCAGCTGCCCAGGTGCCTGATGTCAGTTTGTAGGAGGACTTTGGCCCTTCAAGGGAAACTAGTCTTCCAGTTTGTGGCAGCTTGCATCTGGAAGAAATCCTGTTCCATTCGGGATTGTAGGTGGCCGAGGCCAGGTGCCCGGCAGAGGGAGTTGGGCACAAATGATGGCCTGTTTCCAGGGGTAAGTAAAGTCAGCTGCCCAGGTGCCTGATGTCAGTTTGTAGGAGGCCTTTGACCCTCCAAGAGCAGCCAGGCTTCCACCTTGTGGCAGCTTGCATCTGGAAGAAATCCTGTTCCGTTTGGGATCGTAGGTGGCCGAGGCCTGGTGTCCGGCTAAAGAGTTGGGAACAAAGGATGGCCAGTTTCCAGGGTTAAGTAAAGTTAGCTGCCCAGGTGCTTGGTGTCAGTTTGTAGGAGGCCTTTGGCCATCCAAGGGAAGCTAGTCTTCCAGTTTGTGGCTGCTTGCATCTGGAAGAAATCCTGTTCTATTTGGGAATGTAGGTGGCCGAGGCCTGCTGCCCGGCAGAGGGAGTTGGGCACAAATGATGGCCTGTTTCCAGAGGTAAGTAAAGTCAGCTGCCCAGGTGCCTGATGTCAGTTTGTAGGAGGCCTTTGGCCCTCCAAGGGAAGCCAGGCTTCCAGCTTGTGGCAGCTTGAATCTGGAAGAAATCCTGTTCCGTTCGGAATTGAAGGTGTCCGGAACCGGGTGCCCTGTCGAGGGAGTAGGGAACAAAGGATGGCCTGTTTCCAGGGGTAAGTAAAGTCAGCTGCCCAGGTGTCTGATGTAAGTTTGTAGGAGGCCTTTGGCCCTCCAAGGGAAGCTAGTCTTCCAGTTTGTGGCAGCTTGCATCTTGAAGAAATGCTGTTCTGCTCGGGATTGTAGGTGGCCGAGACCTGGTGCCCTGCTGCAGGAGTTGGGAACAAAGATGGCCTGTTTCCAGGGGTAAGTAAAGTCAGCTGCCCAGGTGCCTGATGTCAGTTTGTAGGAGGCCTTTGGCCCTCCATGGGAAGCCAGGCTTCCAGCTTGTGGCAGCTTGCATCTGGAAGAAATCCTGTTCCGTTTGGGATCGTAGGTGATCGAGGCCTGGTGCCCGGCTGTGGGAGTTGGGCACAAATGAGAACCTGTTTCCAGGGGTAAGTAAAGTCAGCTGCACAGGTGCCTGATGTCAGTTTGTAGCAGGCCTTTGGCTCTCCAAGTGATGCTAGTCTTCCTGTTCAATGCAGCTTCCATCTGGAAAAAATCCTATTCCGTTCAAGATTGTAGGTTCCCGAAGCCGGGTGCCCGGCAGAGGGAGTTGGGCACAAAGATGGCCTGTTTCCAGGGGTAAGTAAAGTCAGCTGCCCAGGTGCCTGATGTCAGTTTTTAGGAGGCCTTTGGCCCTCCAAGGGAAGCAAGTTTTCCAGTTTGTGGCAGCTTGCATCTGGAAGAAATCCTGTTCCGTTCGGGATTGTAGGTGGCCGAGGCCTGGAGCCCAGCAGAGGGAGTTGGGCACAAATGATGTACTGTTTCCAGGGCTAAGTAAAGTCAGCTGCCCAGGTGCCTGATGTCAGTTTGTTGGAGGCCTTTGGCCCTTCAAGGGAAACTAGTCTTCCAGTTTGTGGCAGCTTGCATCTGGAAGAAATCGTGTTCCATTTGGGATTGTAGGTGGCCGAGGCCAGGTGCCCGGCAGTGGGAGTTGGGCACAAATGATGGCCTGTTTCCAGGGGTAAGTAAAGTCAGCTGCCCAGGTGCCTGATGTCAGTTTGTAGGAGGCCTTTGGCCCTCCAAGGGAAGCCAGTCTTCCAGTTTGTGGCAGCTTGCATCTGGAATTAATCCTGTTCCATTCGGGATTAGAGGTGGCCGAGGCCTGGTGCCCGGCAGAGGGAATTGGGCACAAAGATGGCCTGTTTCCAGGGGTAAGTAAAGTCAGCTGCCCAGGTGCCTGATGTCAGTTTGTAGGAGGCCTTTGGCCCTCCAAGGGAAGCTAGTCTTCCAGTTTGTGGCAGCTTGCATCTTGAAGAAATGCTGTTCTGCTCGGGATTGTAGGTGGCCGAGGCCAGGTGCCTGGCAGAGGGAGTTGGGCACAAAGGATGGCCTGTTTCCAGGGGGAAGTAAAGTCAGCTGCCCAGGTGCCTGATGTCAGTTTGTAGAAGGCCTTTGGCCCTCCATGGGAATCCAGGCTTCCAGCTTGTGGCAGCTTGCATCTGGAAGAAATCCTGTTCCGTTCGGGATTGTAGGTGGCCGAGGCCAGGTGCCCGGCAGAGGAAATTGGGGACAAAGGACGGCCTGTTTCCACGGATAAGTAAAGTCAGCTGCCCAGGTGCCTGATATCAGTTTGTAGGAGGTTTTTGGCCCTCCAAGGGAAGCCAGGCTTCCAGCTTGTGGCAGCTTGCTTCTTGAAGAAATCCTGTTCCGTTTGGGATTGTAGGTGGCCGAGGCCTGCTGCCCGGCAGAGGGAGTTGGGCACAAATGATGGCCTGTTTCCAGGGGTAAATAAAATCAGCTGCCCAGGTGCCTGATGTCAGTTTGTAGGAGGCCTTTGGCCCTCCAAGGGAAGCCAGGCTTCCAGCTTGTGGCAGCTTGCATCTGGAAGAAATCCTGTCCTTTCGGGATTATAGGTGGCCGAGGCCTGGTGCCCGGCAGACGGAGTTGGGCACAAAGGATGGCCTGTTTCCAGGGGTAAGTAAAGTCAGCTGCCCAGGTGCCTGATGTCAGTTTGCAGGTGGCTATTGTTCCTCCATGGGATGCCAGGCTTCCAGCTTGTGGCTGCTTGCATCTGGAAGTAATCCGGTTCCGTTTGGGATTGTAGTTGTCCGAGGCCAGGTGCCCGGCAGAAAGAGTTGGGTACAAAGGATGGCCTGTTTCCAGGGGTAAGTACAGTCAGCTGCCCAGGTGCCTGATGTCAGTTTGTAGGAGGCCTTTGGCCCTCCATGGGAAGCCAGGCTTCCAGTTTGTGGCAGCTTGCATCTGGAAGAAATCCTGTTCCGTTCGGCATTGTAGGTGTCCGGAGCCGGGTGGCCTGCTGAGGGAGTTGGGCACAAAGGATGGCCTGTTTCCAGGGGTAAGTAAAGTCAGCTGCCCAGGTGCCTGATGTCAGTTTGTAGGAGGCCTTTGGCCCTCCAAGGGAAGCTAGTCTTCCAGTTTGTGGCAGCTTGCATCTGGAAGAAATCCTGTTCTGTTCGGGATTGTAGGTGGCCGAGGCCAGGTGCCCGGCAGAGGGAGTTGGGCACAAATGATGTCCTGTTTCCAGGGGTAAGTAAAGTCAGCTGCCTAGGTGCCTGATGTCAGTTTGTAGGAGGCCATTGGCCCTCCAAGGGAAGCTAGTCTTCCAGTTTGTGGCAGCTTGCATCTGGAAGAAATGCTGTTCTGCTAGGGATTGTAGGTGGCCGAGGCCACGTGCCTGGCAGAGGGAGTTGGGCACAAATAATGGCCTGTTTCCAGGGGAAAGTAAAGTCAGCTGCCCAGGTGCCTGATGTCAGTTTGTAGGAGGCCTTTGGCCCTCCATGGGATGCCAGGCTTCCAGCTTGTGGCTGCTTGCATCTGGAAGTAATACTGTTCCGTTCGGGATTGTAGGTGTCCGAGGCCAGGTGCCTGGCAGAGGGAGTTGGGCACAAAGGATGGCCTGTTTCCAGGGGTAAGTAAAGTCAGCTGCCCAGGTGCCTGATGTCAGTTTGTAGGAGGCCTTTGGCCCTCCAAGAGAAGACAGTCTTCCAGTTTGTGGCAGCTTGCATCTGGAAGAAATCCTGTTCCATTCGGGATTGTAGGTGGCCGAGGCCTGGTGCCCGGCAGAGGGAGTTGGGCACAAATGATGGCCTGTTTCCAGGGGTAAGTAAAGTCAGCTGCCCAGGTGCCTGATGTCAGTTTGTAGGAGGACTTTGGCCCTTCAAGGGAAGCAAGTTTTCCAGTTTGTGGCAGCTTGCATCTGGAAGAAATCCTGTTCCATTCGGGATTGTAGGTGGCCGAGGCCAGGTGCCCGGCAGAGGGAGTTGGGCACAAATGATGGCCTGTTTCCAGGGGTAAGTAAAGTCAGCTGCCCAGGTGCCTGATGTCAGTTTGTAGGAGGCCTTTGACCCTCCAAGAGCAGCCAGGCTTCCAGCTTGTGGCAGCTTGCATCTGGAAGAAATCCTGTTCCGTTTGGGATCGTAGGTGGCCGAGGCCTGGTGTCCGGCTAAGGGAGTTGGGAACAAAGGATGGCCAGTTTCCAGGGTTAAGTAAAGTTAGCTGCCCAGGTTCTTGGTGTCAGTTTGTAGGAGGCCTTTGGCCATCCAAGGGAAGCTAGTCTTCCAGTTTGTGGCTGCTTGCATCTGGAAGAAATCCTGTTCTATTTGGGAATGTAGGTGGCCGAGGCCTGCTGCCCGGCAGAGGGAGTTGGGCACAAATGATGGCCTGTTTCCAGAGGTAAGTAAAGTCAGCTGCCCAGGTGCCTGATGTCAGTTTGTAGGAGGCCTTTGGCCCTCCAAGGGAAGCCAGGCTTCCAGCTTGTGGCAGCTTGAATCTGGAAGAAATCCTGTTCCGTTCGGAATTGAAGGTGTCCGGAACCGGGTGCCCTGTCGAGGGAGTAGGGAACAAAGGATGGCCTGTTTCCAGGGGTAAGTAAAGTCAGCTGCCCAGGTGTCTGATGTAAGTTTGTAGGAGGCCTTTGGCCCTCCAAGGGAAGCTAGTCTTCCAGTTTGTGGCAGCTTGCATCTTGAAGAAATGCTGTTCTGCTCGGGATTGTAGGTGGCCGAGACCTGGTGCCCTGCTGCAGGAGTTGGGAACAAAGATGGCCTGTTTCCAGGGGTAAGTAAAGTCAGCTGCCCAGGTGCCTGATGTCAGTTTGTAGGAGGCCTTTGGCCCTCCATGGGAAGCCAGGCTTCCAGCTTGTGGCAGCTTGCATCTGAAGAAATCCTGTTCCGTTTGGGATCGTAGGTGATCGAGGCCTGGTGCCCGGCTGTGGGAGTTGGGCACAAATGAGAACCTGTTTCCAGGGGTAAGTAAAGTCAGCTGCACAGGTGCCTGATGTCAGTTTGTAGCAGGCCTTTGGCTCTCCAAGTGATGCTAGTCTTCCTGTTCAATGCAGCTTCCATCTGGAAAAAATCCTATTCCGTTCAAGATTGTAGGTTCCCGAAGCCGGGTGCCCGGCAGAGGGAGTTGGGCACAAAGGATGGCCTGTTTCCAGGGGTAAGTAAAGTCAGCTGCCCAGGTGCCTGATGTCAGTTTGTAGGAGGCCTTTGGCCCTCCATGGGAAGCCAGGCTTCCAGCTTGTGGCAGCTTGCATCTTGAAGAAATCCTGTTCCGTTCGGGATTGTAGGTGGCCGAGGCCTGGAGCCCAGCAGAGGGAGTTGGGCACAAATGATGTACTGTTTCCAGGGCTAAGTAAAGTCAGCTGCCCAGGTGCCTGATGTCAGTTTGTTGGAGGCCTTTGGCCCTTCAAGGGAAACTAGTCTTCCAGTTTGTGGCAGCTTGCATCTGGAAGAAATCGTGTTCCATTTGGGATTGTAGGTGGCCGAGGCCAGGTGCCCGGCAGAGGGAGTTGGGCACAAATGATGGCCTGTTTCCAGGGGTAAGTAAAGTCAGCTGCCCAGGTGCCTGATGTCAGTTTGTAGGAGGCCTTTGGCCCTCCAAGGGAAGCTAGTCTTCCAGTTTGTGGCAGCTTGCATCTTGAAGAAATGCTGTTCTGCTCGGGATTGTAGGTGGCCGAGGCCAGGTGCCTGGCAGAGGGAGTTGGGCACAAAGGATGGCCTGTTTCCAGGGGGAAGTAAAGTCAGCTGCCCAGGTGCCTGATGTCAGTTTGTAGAAGGCCTTTGGCCCTCCATGGGAATCCAGGCTTCCAGCTTGTGGCAGCTTGCATCTGGAAGAAATCCTGTTCCGTTCGGGATTGTAGGTGGCCAAGGCCAGGTGCCCGGCAGAGGAAATTGGGGACAAAGGACGGCCTGTTTCCACGGGTAAGTAAAGTCAGCTGCCCAGGTGCCTGATGTCAGTTTGTAGGAGGTTTTTGGCCCTCCAAGGGAAGCCAGGCTTCCAGCTTGTGGCAGCTTGCTTCTTGAAGAAATCCTGTTCCGTTTGGGATTGTAGGTGGCCGAGGCCTGCTGCCCGGCAGAGGGAGTTGGGCACAAATGATGGCCTGTTTCCAGGGGTAAATAAAATCAGCTGCCCAGGTGCCTGATGTCAGTTTGTAGGAGGCCTTTGGCCCTCCAAGGGAAGCCAGGCTTCCAGCTTGTGGCAGCTTGCATCTGGAAGAAATCCTGTCCATTCGGGATTATAGGTGTCCGAGGCCTGGTGCCCGGCAGACGGAGTTGGGCACAAAGGATGGCCTGTTTCCAGGGGTAAGTAAAGTCAGCTGCCCAGGTGCCTGATGTCAGTTTGCAGGTGGCTATTGTTCCTCCATGGGATGCCAGGCTTCCAGCTTGTGGCTGCTTGCATCTGGAAGTAATCCGGTTCCGTTTGGGATTGTAGTTGTCCGAGGCCAGGTGCCCGGCAGAAAGAGTTGGGTACAAAGGATGGCCTGTTTCCAGGGGTAAGTACAGTCAGCTGCCCAGGTGCCTGATGTCAGTTTGTAGGAGGCCTTTGGCCCTCCATGGGAAGCCAGGCTTCCAGTTTGTGGCAGCTTGCATCTGGAAGAAATCCTGTTCCGTTCGGCATTGTAGGTGTCCGGAGCCGGGTGGCCTGCTGAGGGAGTTGGGCACAAAGGATGGCCTGTTTCCAGGGGTAAGTAAAGTCAGCTGCCCAGGTGCCTGATGTCAGTTTGTAGGAGGCCTTTGGCCCTCCAAGGGAAGCTAGTCTTCCAGTTTGTGGCAGCTTGCATCTGGAAGAAATCCTGTTCTGTTCGGGATTGTAGGTGGCCGAGGCCAGGTGCCCGGCAGAGGGAGTTGGGCACAAATGATGTCCTGTTTCCAGGGGTAAGTAAAGTCAGCTGCCTAGGTGCCTGATGTCAGTTTGTAGGAGGCCATTGGCCCTCCAAGGGAAGCTAGTCTTCCAGTTTGTGGCAGCTTGCATCTGGAAGAAATGCTGTTCTGCTAGGGATTGTAGGTGGCCGAGGCCACGTGCCTGGCAGAGGGAGTTGGGCACAAATAATGGCCTGTTTCCAGGGGTAAGTAAAGTCAGCTGCCCAGGTGCCTGATGTCAGTTTGTAGGAGGCCTTTGGCCCTCCATGGGATGCCAGGCTTCCAGCTTGTGGCTGCTTGCATCTGGAAGTAATCCTGTTCCGTTCGGGATTGTAGGTGTCCGAGGCCAGGTGCCTGGCAGAGGGAGTTGGGCACAAATGATGGCCTGTTTCCAGGGGTAAGTAAAGTCAGCTGCCCAGGTGCCTGATGTCAGTTTGTAGGAGGCCTTTGGCCCTCCAAGAGAAGACAGTCTTCCAGTTTGTGGCAGCTTGCATCTGGAAGAAATCCTGTTCCATTCGGGATTGTAGGTGGCCGAGGCCTGGTGCCCGGCAGAGGGAGTTGGGCACAAATGATGGCCTGTTTCCAGGGGTAAGTAAAGTCAGCTGCCCAGGTGCCTGATGTCAGTTTTTAGGAGGCCTTTGGCCCTCCAAGGGAAGCAAGTTTTCCAGTTTGTGGCAGCTTGCATCTGGAAGAAATCCTGTTCCGTTCGGGATTGTAGGTGTCCGAGGCCAGGTGCCCGGAAGAGGGAGTTTGGCACAAATGATGGCCTGTTTCCAGGAGTAAGTAAAGTCAGCTGCCCAGGTGTCTGATGTCAGTTTGTAGCAGGCCTTTGGCCCTCCATGGGAAGCCTGGCTTCCAGCTTGTGGCAGCTTGCATCTGGAAGAAATGCTGATCCGTTCGGGATTGTAGGTGGCCGAGGCCAGGTGCCCTGCTGCAGGAGTTGGGAACAAAGGATGGCCTGTTTCCAAAGGTAAGAAAAGTTAGCTGCCCAGGTGCCTGATGTCAGTTTGTAGGAGGACTTTGGCCCTTCAAGGGAAACTAGTCTTCCAGTTTGTGGCAGCTTGCATCTGGAAGAAATCCTGTTCCATTCGGGATTGTAGGTGGCCGAGGCCAGGTGCCCGGCAGAGGGAGTTGGGCACAAATGATGGCCTGTTTCCAGGGGTAAGTAAAGTCAGCTGCCCAGGTGCCTGATGTCAGTTTGTAGGAGGCCTTTGACCCTCCAAGAGCAGCCAGGCTTCCAGCTTGTGGCAGCTTGCATCTTGAAGAAATCCTGTTCCGTTTGGGATTGAAGGTGTCCGGAACCGGGTGCCCTGTCGAGGGAGTAGGGAACAAAGGATGGCCTGTTTTCAGGGGTAAGTAAAGTCAGCTGCCCAGGTGTCTGATGTCAGTTTGTAGGAGGCCTTTGGCCCTCCAAGGGAAGCTAGTCTTCCAGTTTGTGGCAGCTTGCATCTTGAAGAAATCCTGTTCCGTTTGGGATTGTAGGTGGCCGAGACCTGGTGCCCTGCTGCAGGAGTTGGGAACAAAGGATGGCCTGTTTCCAGGGGTAAGTAAAGTCAGCTGCCCAGGTGCCTGATGTCAGTTTATAGGAGGCCTTTGGCCCTCCATGGGATGCCAGGCTTCCAGCTTGTGGCAGCTTGCATCTGGAAGAAATCCTGTTCCGTTCGGCATTGTAGGTGTCCGGAGCCGGGTGGCCTGCTGAGGGAGTTGGGCACAAAGGATGGCCTGTTTCCAGGGGTAAGTAAAGTCAGCTGCCCAGGTGCCTGATGTCAGTTTGTAGGAGGCCTTTGGCCCTCCAAGGGAAGCTAGTCTTCCAGTTTGTGGCAGCTTGCATCTGGAAGAAATCCTGTTCTGTTCGGGATTGTAGGTGGCCGAGGCCACGTGCCTGGCAGAGGGAGTTGGGCACAAATAATGGCCTGTTTCCAGGGGTAAGTAAAGTCAGCTGCCCAGGTGCCTGATGTCAGTTTGTAGGAGGCCTTTGACCCTCCAAGAGCAGCCAGGCTTCCAGTTTGTGGCAGCTTGCATCTGGAAGAAATCCTTTTTCGTTCGGGATTGTAGGTGGCCGACGCCTGGTGCCCGGCAGAGGGAGTTGGGCACAAAGGATGGCCTGTTTTCAGAGGTAAGTAAAGACAGCTGCCCAGGTGCCTGATGTCAGTTTGCAGGAGGCCTTTGGCCCTCCAAGGCAAGCAAGTCTTCCAGATTGTGGCAGCTTGCATCTGGAAGAAGTCCTGTTCCGTTCGGGATTGTAGGTGGCCGAGGCCAGGTGCCCGGCAGAGGGAGTTTGGCACAAATGATGGCCTGTTTCCAGGGGTAAGTAAAGTCAGCTGCCCAGGTGTCTGATGTCAGTTTGTAGCAGGCCTTTGGCCCTCCATGGGAAGCCTGGCTTCCAGCTTGTGGCAGCTTGCATCTGGAAGAAATGCTGATCCGTTAGGGATTGTAGGTGGCCGAGGCCAGGTGCCCTGCTGCAGGAGTTGGGAACAAAGGATGGACTGTTTCCAGGGGTAAGTAAAGTCAGCTGCCCAGGTGCCTGATGTCAGTTTGTAGCAGGCCTTTGGCCCTCCATGGGAAGCCAGGCTTCCAGCTTGTGGCAGCTTGCATCTGGAAGAAATCCTGTTCCGTTCGGCATTGTAGGTGGCCGAGGCCAGGTGCCTGGCAGAGGAAATTGGGCACAAAGGATGGCCTGTTTCCAGGGGTAAGTAAAGTCAGCTGCCCAGGTGCCTGATGTCAGTTTGTAAGAGGCCTTTGGCCCTCCAAGGGAAGCCAGGCTTCCAGCTTGTGGCAGCTTGCATCTGGAAGAAATCCTGTTCCGTTCGGGATTGTAGGTGGCCGAGGCCAGGTGCCTTGCAGAGGGAGTTGGGAACAAAGGATGGCCTGTTTTCAGGGGTAAGTAAAGTTAGCTGCCCAGGTTCCTGATGTCAGTTTGTAGGAGGCCTTTGGCCCTCCAAGGGAAGCTAGTCTTCCAGTTTGTGGCAGCTTGCATCTTGAAGAAATGCTGTTCTGCTCATGATTGTAGGTGGCCGAGGCCAGGTGCCCGGCAGAGGGAGTTGGGCACAAATGATGGCCTGTTTCCAGGGGTAAGTAAAGTCAGCTGCCCAGGTGCCTGATGTCAGTTTGTAGGAGGACTTTGGCCCTTCAAGGGAAACTAGTCTTCCAGTTTGTGGCAGCTTGCATCTGGAAGAAATCCTGTTCTGATCGGGATTGTAGGTGGCCGAGGCCAGGTGCCCGGCAGAGGGAGTTGGGCACAAATGATGGCCTGTTTCCAGGGGTAAGTAAAGTCAGCTGCCCAGGTGCCTGATGTCAGTTTGTAGGAGGCCTTTGACCCTCCAAGAGAAGCCAGGCTTCCAGCTTGTGGCAGCTTGCATCTGGAAGAAGTCCTGTTCTGTTTGGGATCATAGGTGGCCGAGGCCTGGTGTCTGGCTAAGGGAGTTGGGAACAAAGGATGGCCTGTTTCCAGGGTTAAGTAAAGTTAGCTGCCCAGGTGCTTGGTGTCAGTTTGTAGGAGGCCTTTGGCCATCCAAGGGAAGCTAGTCTTCCAGTTTGTGGCTGCTTGCATCTGGAAGAAATCCTGTTCTATTTGGGAATGTAGGTGGCCGAGGCCTGCTGCCCGGCAGAGGGAGTTGGGCACAAAGGATGGCCTGTTTCCAGAGGTAAGTAAAGTCAGCTGCCCAGGTGCCTGATGTCAGTTTGTAGGAGGCCTTTGGCCCTCCAAGGGAAGCCAGGCTACCAGCTTGTGGCAGCTTGAATCTGGAAGAAATCCTGTTCCGTTCGGAATTGAAGGTGTCCGGAACCGGGTGCCCTGTCGAGGGAGTAGGGAACAAATGATGGCCTGTTTCCAGGGGTAAGTAAAGTCAGCTGCCCAGGTGTCTGATGTCAGTTTGTAGGAGGCCTTTGGCCCTCCAAGGGAAGCTAGTCTTCCAGTTTGTGGCAGCTTGCATCTTGAAGAAATCCTGTTCCGTTTGGGATTGTAGGTGGCCGAGACCTGGTGCCCTGCTGCAGGAGTTGGGAACAAAGGATGGCCTGTTTCCAGGGGTAAGTAAAGTCAGCTGCCCAGGTGCCTGATGTCAGTTTGTAGGAGGCCTTTGGCCCTCCATGGGAAGCCAGGCTTCCAGCTTGTGGCAGCTTGCATCTGGAAGAAATCCTGTTCCGTTTGGGATCGTAGGTGATCGAGGCCTGGTGCCCGGCTGTGGGAGTTGGGCACAAATGAGAACCTGTTTCCAGGGGTAAGTAAAGTCAGCTGCACAGGTGCCTGATGTCAGTTTGTAGCAGGCCTTTGGCTCTCCAAGTGATGCTAGTCTTCCTGTTCAATGCAGCTTCCATCTGGAAAAAATCCTATTCCGTTCAAGATTGTAGGTTCCCGAAGCCGGGTGCCCGGCAGAGGGAGTTGGGCACAAAGGATGGCCTGTTTCCAGGGGTAAGTAAAGTCAGCTGCCCAGGTGCCTGATGTCAGTTTGTAGGAGGCCTTTGGCCCTCCATGGGAAGCCAGGCTTCCAGCTTGTGGCAGCTTGCATCTTGAAGAAATCCTGTTCCGTTCGGGATTGTAGGTGGCCGAGGCCTGGTGCCCAGCAGAGGGAGTTGGGCACAAATGATGGCCTGTTTCCAGGGCTAAGTAAAGTCAGCTGCCCAGGTGCCTGATGTCAGTTTGTAGGAGGCCTTTGGCCCTTCAAGGGAAACTAGTCTTCCAGTTTGTGGCAGCTTGCATCTGGAAGAAATCCTGTTCCATTTGGGATTGTAGGTGGCCGAGGCCAGGTGCCCGGCAGAGGGAGTTGGGCACAAATGATGGCCTGTTTCCAGGGGTAAGTAAAGTCAGCTGCCCAGGTGCCTGATGTCAGTTTGTAGGAGGCCTTTGGCCCTCCAAGGGAAGCTAGTCTTCCAGTTTGTGGCAGCTTGCATCTGGAATTATTCCTGTTCCATTCGGGATTAGAGGTGGCCGAGGCCTGGTGCCCGGCAGAGGGAGTTGGGCACAAATGATGGCCTGTTTCCAGGGGTAAGTAAAGTCAGCTGCCCAGGTGCCTGATGTCAGTTTGTAGGAGGCCTTTGGCCCTCCATGGGATGCCAGGCTTCCAGCTTGTGGCTGCTTGCATCTGGAAGTAATCCTGTTCCGTTCGGGATTGTAGGTGTCCGAGGCCAGGTGCCTGGCAGAGGGAGTTGGGCACAAATGATGGCCTGTTTCCAGGGGTAAGTAAAGTCAGCTGCCCAGGTGCCTGATGTCAGTTTGTAGGAGGCCTTTGGCCCTCCAAGAGAAGACAGTCTTCCAGTTTGTGGCAGCTTGCATCTGGAAGAAATCCTGTTCCATTCGGGATTGTAGGTGGCCGAGGCCTGGTGCCCGGCAGAGGGAGTTGGGCACAAATGATGGCCTGTTTCCAGGGGTAAGTAAAGTCAGCTGCCCAGGTGCCCTGATGTCAGTTTTTAGGAGGCCTTTGGCCCTCAAGGGAAGCAAGTTTTCCAGTTTGTGGCAGCTTGCATCTGGAAGAAATCCTGTTCCGTTCGGGATTGTAGGTGTCCGAGGACAGGTGCCCGGAAGAGGGAGTTTGGCACAATTGATGGCCTGTTTCCAGAGGGTAAGTAAAGTCAGCTGCCCAGGTGTCTGATGTCAGTTTGTAACAGGCCTATGGCCCTCCATGGGAAGCCTGGCTTCAGCTTGTGGCAGCTTGCATCTGGAAGAAATGCTGATCCGTTCGGATTGTAGGTGGCCTGAGGCCAGGTGCCCTGCTGCAGGAGTTGGGAACAAAGGATGGCCTGTTTCCAGGGGTAAGTAAAGTTAGCTGCCCAGGTGCCTGGTGTCAGTTTTAAGGAGGCCTTTGGCCCTCCAAGGGAAGCTAGTCTTCCAGTTTGTGGCAGCTTGCATCTTGAAGAAATGCTGTTCTGCTCGGGATTGTAGGTGGCCGAGGCCTGGTGCCTGGCAGAGATAGTTGGGCACAAATGATGGACTGTTTCCAGGGGTAAGTAAAGTCAGCTGCCCAGGTGCCTGATGTCAGTTTGTAGGAGGCCTTTGGCCCTCCATGGGAAGCCAGGCTTCCAGCTTGTGGCAGCTTGCATCTGGAAGAAATCCTGTTCCGTTCTGGATTGTAGGTGACCGAGGCCAGGTGCCCGGCAGAGGAAATTGGGCACAAAGGATGGCCTGTTTCCAGGGGTAAGTAAAGTCAGCTGCCCAGGTGCCGGATGTCAGTTTGTAAGAGGCCTTTGGCCCTCCAAGGGAAGCCAGGCTTCCAGCTTGTGGCAGCTTGCATCTGGAAGAAATCCTGTTCCGTTTGGGATTGTAGGTGGCCGAGGCCTGCTGCCCGGCAGAGGGAGTTGGGCACAAATGATGGCCTGTTTCCAGGGCTAAGTAAGGTCGACTGCCCAGGTGCCTGATGTCTGTTTGTAGGAGGCCTTTGGCCCTGCAAGGGAAGCTAGTCTTCCAGTTTGTGGCAGCTTGCATCTGGAAGAAATCCTGTTCCGTTCGGGATTGTAGGTGGCCGAGGCCAGGTGCCCGGCAGAGGGAGTTGGGAACAAAGGATGGCCTGTTTTCAGGGGTAAGTAAAGTTAGCTGCCCAGGTGCCTGATGTCAGTTTGTAGGAGGCCTTTGGCCCTCCAAGGGAAGCTAGTCTTCCAGTTTGTGGCAGCTTGCATCTTGAAGAAATGCTGTGCTGCTCATGATTGTAGGTGGCCGAGGCCAGGTGCCCGGCAGAGGGAGTTGGGCACAAATGATGGCCTGTTTCCAGGGGTAAGTAAAGTCAGCTGCCCAGGTGCCTGATGTCAGTTTGTAGGAGGCCTTTGACCCTCCAAGAGCAGCCAGGCTTCCAGTTTGTGGCAGCTTGCATCTGGAAGAAATGCTGTTCCGTTCGGGATTGTAGGTGGCCGAGGCCAGGTGCCCAGCAGAGGGAGTTGGGCACAAAAGATGGCCTGTTTCCAGGGGTAAGTAAGGTCAGCTGCCCAGGTGCCTGATGTCAGTTTTTAGGAGGCCTTTGGCCCTCCATGGGAAGCCAGGCATCCAGCTTGTGGCAGCTTGCATCTGGAAGAAATCCTGTTCCGTTTGGGATTGTAGGTGGCCGAGGCCTGGTGCCCGGCACAGGGAGTTGGGCACAAATGATGGCCTGTTTCCAGGGGTAAGTAAAGTCAGCTGCCCAGGTGCCTGATGTCAGTTTGTAGGAGGACTTTGGCCCTTCAAGGGAAACTAGTCTTCCAGTTTGTGGCAGCTTGCATCTGGAAGAAATCCTGTTCCATTCGGGATTGTAGGTGGCCGAGGCCAGGTGCCCGGCAGAGGGAGTTGGGCACAAATGATGGCCTGTTTCCAGGGGTAAGTAAAGTCAGCTGCCCAGGTGCCTGATGTCAGTTTGTAGGAGGCCTTTGACCCTCCAAGAGCAGCCAGGCTTCCAGCTTGTGGCAGCTTGCATCTGGAAGAAATCCTGTTCCGTTTGGGATCGTAGGTGGCCGAGGCCTGGTGTCCGGCTAAGGGAGTTGGGAACAAAGGATGGCCAGTTTCCAGGGTTAAGTAAAGTTAGCTGCCCAGGTGCTTGGTGTCAGTTTGTAGGAGGCCTTTGGCCATCCAAGGGAAGCTAGTCTTCCAGTTTGTGGCTGCTTGCATCTGGAAGAAATCCTGTTCTATTTGGGAATGTAGGTGGCCGAGGCCTGCTGCCCGGCAGAGGGAGTTGGGCACAAATGATGGCCTGTTTCCAGAGGTAAGTAAAGTCAGCTGCCCAGGTGCCTGATGTCAGTTTGTAGGAGGCCTTTGGCCCTCCAAGGGAAGCCAGGCTTCCAGCTTGTGGCAGCTTGAATCTGGAAGAAATCCTGTTCCGTTCGGAATTGAAGGTGTCCGGAACCGGGTGCCCTGTCGAGGGAGTAGGGAACAAAGGATGGCCTGTTTCCAGGGGTAAGTAAAGTCAGCTGCCCAGGTGTCTGATGTAAGTTTGTAGGAGGCCTTTGGCCCTCCAAGGGAAGCTAGTCTTCCAGTTTGTGGCAGCTTGCATCTTGAAGAAATGCTGTTCTGCTCGGGATTGTAGGTGGCCGAGACCTGGTGCCCTGCTGCAGGAGTTGGGAACAAAGATGGCCTGTTTCCAGGGGTAAGTAAAGTCAGCTGCCCAGGTGCCTGATGTCAGTTTGTAGGAGGCCTTTGGCCCTCCATGGGAAGCCAGGCTTCCAGCTTGTGGCAGCTTGCATCTGGAAGAAATCCTGTTCCGTTTGGGATCGTAGGTGATCGAGGCCTGGTGCCCGGCTGTGGGAGTTGGGCACAAATGAGAACCTGTTTCCAGGGGTAAGTAAAGTCAGCTGCACAGGTGCCTGATGTCAGTTTGTAGCAGGCCTTTGGCTCTCCAAGTGATGCTAGTCTTCCTGTTCAATGTAGCTTCCATCTGGAAAAAATCCTATTCCGTTCAAGATTGTAGGTTCCCGAAGCCGGGTGCCCGGCAGAGGGAGTTGGGCACAAAGGATGGCCTGTTTCCAGGGGTAAGTAAAGTCAGCTGCCCAGGTGCCTGATGTCAGTTTGTAGGAGGCCTTTGGCCCTCCATGGGAAGCCAGGCTTCCAGCTTGTGGCAGCTTGCATCTGGAAGAAATCCTGTTCCGTTCGGGATTGTAGGTGGCCGAGGCCTGGAGCCCAGCAGAGGGAGTTGGGCACAAATGATGTACTGTTTCCAAGGCTAAGTAAAGTCAGCTGCCCAGGTGCCTGATGTCAGTTTGTTGGAGGCCTTTGGCCCTTCAAGGGAAACTAGTCTTCCAGTTTGTGGCAGCTTGCATCTGGAAGAAATCGTGTTCCATTTGGGATTGTAGGTGGCCGAGGCCAGGTGCCCGGCAGAGGGAGTTGGGCACAAATGATGGCCTGTTTCCAGGGGTAAGTAAAGTCAGCTGCCCAGGTGCCTGATGTCAGTTTGTAGGAGGCCTTTGGCCCTCCAAGGGAAGCCAGTCTTCCAGTTTGTGGCAGCTTGCATCTGGAATTAATCCTGTTCCATTCGGGATTAGAGGTGGCCGAGGCCTGGTGCCCGGCAGAGGGAATTGGGCACAAAGATAACCTGTTTCCAGGGGTAAGTAAAGTCAGCTGCCCAGGTGCCTGATGTCAGTTTGTAGGAGGCCTTTGGCCCTCCAAGGGAAGCTAGTCTTCCAGTTTGTGGCAGCTTGCATCTTGAAGAAATGCTGTTCTGCTCGGGATTGTAGGTGGCCGAGGCCAGGTGCCTGGCAGAGGGAGTTGGGCACAAAGGATGGCCTGTTTCCAGGGGTAAGTAAAGTCAGCTGCCCAGGTGCCTGATGTCAGTTTGTAGGAGGCCTTTGGCCCTCCATGGGAAGCCAGGCTTCCAGCTTGTGGCAGCTTGCATCTTGAAGAAATCCTGTTCCGTTCGGGATTGTAGGTGGCCGAGGCCTGGTGCCCAGCAGAGGGAGTTGGGCACAAATGATGGCCTGTTTCCAGGGCTAAGTAAAGTCAGCTGCCCAGGTGCCTGATGTCAGTTTGTAGGAGGCCTTTGGCCCTTCAAGGGAAACTAGTCTTCCAGTTTGTGGCAGCTTGCATCTGGAAGAAATCCTGTTCCATTTGGGATTGTAGGTGGCCGAGGCCAGGTGCCCGGCAGAGGGAGTTGGGCACAAATGATGGCCTGTTTCCAGGGGTAAGTAAAGTCAGCTGCCCAGGTGCCTGATGTCAGTTTGTAGGAGGCCTTTGGCCCTCCAAGGGAAGCTAGTCTTCCAGTTTGTGGCAGCTTGCATCTGGAATTATTCCTGTTCCATTCGGGATTAGAGGTGGCCGAGGCCTGGTGCCCGGCAGAGGGAGTTGGGCACAAATGATGGCCTGTTTCCAGGGGTAAGTAAAGTCAGCTGCCCAGGTGCCTGATGTCAGTTTGTAGGAGGCCTTTGGCCCTCCATGGGATGCCAGGCTTCCAGCTTGTGGCTGCTTGCATCTGGAAGTAATCCTGTTCCGTTCGGGATTGTAGGTGTCCGAGGCCAGGTGCCTGGCAGAGGGAGTTGGGCACAAATGATGGCCTGTTTCCAGGGGTAAGTAAAGTCAGCTGCCCAGGTGCCTGATGTCAGTTTGTAGGAGGCCTTTGGCCCTCCAAGAGAAGACAGTCTTCCAGTTTGTGGCAGCTTGCATCTGGAAGAAATCCTGTTCCATTCGGGATTGTAGGTGGCCGAGGCCTGGTGCCCGGCAGAGGGAGTTGGGCACAAATGATGGCCTGTTTCCAGGGGTAAGTAAAGTCAGCTGCCCAGGTGCCTGATGTCAGTTTTTAGGAGGCCTTTGGCCCTCCAAGGGAAGCAAGTTTTCCAGTTTGTGGCAGCTTGCATCTGGAAGAAATCCTGTTCCGTTCGGGATTGTAGGTGTCCGAGGACAGGTGCCCGGAAGAGGGAGTTTGGCACAATTGATGGCCTGTTTCCAGAGGTAAGTAAAGTCAGCTGCCCAGGTGTCTGATGTCAGTTTGTAACAGGCCTTTGGCCCTCCATGGGAAGCCTGGCTTCCAGCTTGTGGCAGCTTGCATCTGGAAGAAATGCTGATCCGTTCGGGATTGTAGGTGGCCGAGGCCAGGTGCCCTGCTGCAGGAGTTGGGAACAAAGGATGGCCTGTTTCCAGGGGTAAGTAAAGTTAGCTGCCCAGGTGCCTGGTGTCAGTTTGAAGGAGGCCTTTGGCCCTCCAAGGGAAGCTAGTCTTCCAGTTTGTGGCAGCTTGCATCTTGAAGAAATGCTGTTCTGCTCGGGATTGTAGGTGGCCGAGGCCTGGTGCCTGGCAGAGATAGTTGGGCACAAATGATGGACTGTTTCCAGGGGTAAGTAAAGTCAGCTGCCCAGGTGCCTGATGTCAGTTTGTAGGAGGCCTTTGGCCCTCCATGGGAAGCCAGGCTTCCAGCTTGTGGCAGCTTGCATCTGGAAGAAATCCTGTTTCGTTCTGGATTGTAGGTGACCGAGGCCAGGTGCCCGGCAGAGGAAATTGGGCACAAAGGATGGCCTGTTTCCAGGGGTAAGTAAAGTCAGCTGCCCAGGTGCCTGATGTCAGTTTGTAAGAGGCCTTTGGCCCTCCAAGGGAAGCCAGGCTTCCAGCTTGTGGCAGCTTGCATCTGGAAGAAATCCTGTTCCGTTTGGGATTGTAGGTGGCCGAGGCCTGCTGCCCGGCAGATGGAGTTGGGCACAAATGATGGCCTGTTTCCAGGGCTAAGTAAGGTCGACTGCCCAGGTGCCTGATGTCTGTTTGTAGGAGGCCTTTGGCCCTGCAAGGGAAGCTAGTCTTCCAGTTTGTGGCAGCTTGCATCTGGAAGAAATCCTGTTCCGTTCGGGATTGTAGGTGGCCGAGGCCAGGTGCCCGGCAGAGGGAGTTGGGAACAAAGGATGGCCTGTTTTCAGGGGTAAGTAAAGTTAGCTGCCCAGGTGCCTGATGTCAGTTTGTAGGAGGCCTTTGGCCCTCCAAGGGAAGCTAGTCTTCCAGTTTGTGGCAGCTTGCATCTTGAAGAAATGCTGTTCTGCTCATGATTGTAGGTGGCCGAGGCCAGGTGCCCGGCAGAGGGAGTTGGGCACAAATGATGGCCTGTTTCCAGGGGTAAGTAAAGTCAGCTGCCCAGGTGCCTGATGTCAGTTTGTAGGAGGCCTTTGACCCTCCAAGAGCAGCCAGGCTTCCAGTTTGTGGCAGCTTGCATCTGGAAGAAATGCTGTTCCGTTCGGGATTGTAGGTGGCCGAGGCCAGGTGCCCAGCAGAGGGAGTTGGGCACAAAAGATGGCCTGTTTCCAGGGGTAAGTAAGGTCAGCTGCCCAGGTGCCTGATGTCAGTTTTTAGGAGGCCTTTGGCCCTCCATGGGAAGCCAGGCATCCAGCTTGTGGCAGCTTGCATCTGGAAGAAATCCTGTTCTATTTGGGAATGTAGGTGGCCGAGGCCTGCTGCCCGGCAGAGGGAGTTGGGCACAAATGATGGCCTGTTTCCAGAGGTAAGTAAAGTCAGCTGCCCAGGTGCCTGATGTCAGTTTGTAGGAGGCCTTTGGCCCTCCAAGGGAAGCCAGGCTTCCAGCTTGTGGCAGCTTGAATCTGGAAGAAATCCTGTTCCGTTCGGAATTGAAGGTGTCCGGAACCGGGTGCCCTGTCGAGGGAGTAGGGAACAAAGGATGGCCTGTTTCCAGGGGTAAGTAAAGTCAGCTGCCCAGGTATCTGATGTAAGTTTGTAGGAGGCCTTTGGCCCTCCAAGGGCAGCTATTCTTCCAGTTTGTGGCAGCTTGCATCTTGAAGAAATGCTGTTCTGCTCGGGATTGTAGGTGGCCGAGACCTGGTGCCCTGCTGCAGGAGTTGGGAACAAAGATGGCCTGTTTCCAGGGGTAAGTAAAGTCAGCTGCCCAGGTGCCTGATGTCAGTTTGTAGGAGGCCTTTGGCCCTCCATGGGAAGCCAGGCTTCCAGCTTGTGGCAGCTTGCATCTGGAAGAAATCCTGTTCCGTTTGGGATCGTAGGTGATCGAGGCCTGGTGCCCGGCTGTGGGAGTTGGGCACAAATGAGAACCTGTTTCCAGGGGTAAGTAAAGTCAGCTGCACAGGTGCCTGATGTCAGTTTGTAGCAGGCCTTTGGCTCTCCAAGTGATGCTAGTCTTCCTGTTCAATGCAGCTTCCATCTGGAAAAAATCCTATTCCGTTCAAGATTGTAGGTTCCCGAAGCCGGGTGCCCGGCAGAGGGAGTTGGGCACAAAGGATGGCCTGTTTCCAGGGGTAAGTAAAGTCAGCTGCCCAGGTGCCTGATGTCAGTTTGTAGGAGGCCTTTGGCCCTCCATGGGAAGCCAGGCTTCCAGCTTGTGGCAGCTTGCATCTTGAAGAAATCCTGTTCCGTTCGGGATTGTAGGTGGCCGAGGCCTGGAGCCCAGCAGAGGGAGTTGGGCACAAATGATGTACTGTTTCCAGGGCTAAGTAAAGTCAGCTGCCCAGGTGCCTGATGTCAGTTTGTTGGAGGCCTTTGGCCCTTCAAGGGAAACTAGTCTTCCAGTTTGTGGCAGCTTGCATCTGGAAGAAATCGTGTTCCATTTGGGATTGTAGGTGGCCGAGGCCAGGTGCCCGGCAGAGGGAGTTGGGCACAAATGATGGCCTGTTTCCAGGGGTAAGTAAAGTCAGCTGCCCAGGTGCCTGATGTCAGTTTGTAGGAGGCCTTTGGCCCTCCAAGGGAAGCCAGTCTTCCAGTTTGTGGCAGCTTGCATCTGGAATTAATCCTGTTCCATTCGGGATTAGAGGTGGCCGAGGCCTGGTGCCCGGCAGAGGGAATTGGGCACAAAGATGGCCTGTTTCCAGGGGTAAGTAAAGTCAGCTGCCCAGGTGCCTGATGTCAGTTTGTAGGAGGCCTTTGGCCCTCCAAGGGAAGCTAGTCTTCCAGTTTGTGGCAGCTTGCATCTTGAAGAAATGCTGTTCTGCTCGGGATTGTAGGTGGCCGAGGCCAGGTGCCTGGCAGAGGGAGTTGGGCACAAAGGATGGCCTGTTTCCAGGGGGAAGTAAAGTCAGCTGCCCAGGTGCCTGATGTCAGTTTGTAGAAGGCCTTTGGCCCTCCATGGGAATCCAGGCTTCCAGCTTGTGGCAGCTTGCATCTGGAAGAAATCCTGTTCCGTTCGGGATTGTAGGTGGCCGAGGCCAGGTGCCCGGCAGAGGAAATTGGGGACAAAGGACGGCCTGTTTCCACGGGTAAGTAAAGTCAGCTGCCCAGGTGCCTGATGTCAGTTTGTAGGAGGTTTTTGGCCCTCCAAGGGAAGCCAGGCTTCCAGCTTGTGGCAGCTTGCTTCTTGAAGAAATCCTGTTCCGTTTGGGATTGTAGGTGGCCGAGGCCTGCTGCCCGGCAGAGGGAGTTGGGCACAAATGATGGCCTGTTTCCATGGGTAAATAAAGTCAGCTGCCCAGGTGCCTGATGTCAGTTTGTAGCAGGCCTTTGGCCCTCCAAGGGAAGCCAGGCTTCCAGCTTGTGGCAGCTTGCATCTGGAAGAAATCCTGTCCATTCGGGATTATAGGTGGCCGAGGCCTGGTGCCCGGCAGACGGAGTTGGGCACAAAGGATGGCCTGTTTCCAGGGGTAAGTAAAGTCAGCTGCCCAGGTGCCTGATGTCAGTTTGCAGGTGGCTATTGTTCCTCCATGGGATGCCAGGCTTCCAGCTTGTGGCTGCTTGCATCTGGAAGTAATCCGGTTCCGTTTGGGATTGTAGTTGTCCGAGGCCAGGTGCCCGGCAGAAAGAGTTGGGTACAAAGGATGGCCTGTTTCCAGGGGTAAGTACAGTCAGCTGCCCAGGTGCCTGATGTCAGTTTGTAGGAGGCCTTTGGCCCTCCATGGGAAGCCAGGGTTCCAGTTTGTGGCAGCTTGCATCTGGAAGAAATCCTGTTCCGTTCGGCATTGTAGGTGTCCGGAGCCGGGTGGCCTGCTGAGGGAGTTGGGCACAAATGATGTCCTGTTTCCAGGGGTAAGTAAAGTCAGCTGCCTAGGTGCCTGATGTCAGTTTGTAGGAGGCCATTGGCCCTCCAAGGGAAGCTAGTCTTCCAGTTTGTGGCAGCTTGGATCTGGAAGAAATGCTGTTCTGCTAGGGATTGTAGGTGGCCGAGGCCACGTGCCTGGCAGAGGGAGTTGGGCACAAATAATGGCCTGTTTCCAGGGGTAAGTAAAGTCAGCTGCCCAGGTGCCTGATGTCAGTTTGTAGGAGGCCTTTGGCCCTCCATGGGATGCCAGGCTTCCAGCTTGTGGCTGCTTGCATCTGGAAGTAATCCTGTTCCGTTCGGGATTGTAGGTGTCCGAGGCCAGGTGCCTGGCAGAGGGAGTTGGGCACAAATGATGGCCTGTTTCCAGGGGTAAGTAAAGTCAGCTGCCCAGGTGCCTGATGTCAGTTTGTAGGAGGCCTTTGGCCCTCCAAGAGAAGACAGTCTTCCAGTTTGTGGCAGCTTGCATCTGGAAGAAATCCTGTTCCATTCGGGATTGTAGGTGGCCGAGGCCTGGTGCCCGGCAGAGGGAGTTGGGCACAAAGATGGCCTGTTTCCAGGGGTAAGTAAAGTCAGCTGCCCAGGTGCCTGATGTCAGTTTTTAGGAGGCCTTTGGCCCTCCAAGGGAAGCAAGTTTTCCAGTTTGTGGCAGCTTGCATCTGGAAGAAATCCTGTTCCGTTCGGGATTGTAGGTGTCCGAGGCCAGGTGCCCGGAAGAGGGAGTTTGGCACAAATGATGGCCTGTTTCCAGGAGTAAGTAAAGTCAGCTGCCCAGGTGTCTGATGTCAGTTTGTAGCAGGCCTTTGGCCCTCCATGGGAAGCCTGGCTTCCAGCTTGTGGCAGCTTGCATCTGGAAGAAATGCTGATCCGTTCGGGATTGTAGGTGGCCGAGGCCAGGTGCCCTGCTGCAGGAGTTGGGAACAAAGGATGGCCTGTTTCCAAAGGTAAGAAAAGTTAGCTGCCCAGGTGCCTGGTGTCAGTTTGAAGGAGGCCTTTGGCCCTCTAAGGGAAGCTAGTCTTCCAGTTTGTGGCAGCTTGCATCTTGAAGAAATGCTGTTCTGCTCGGGATTGTAGGTGGCCGAGGCCTGGTGCCTGGCAGAGATAGTTGGGCACAAATGATGGACTGTTTCCAGGGGTAAGTAAAGTCAGCTGCCCAGGTGCCTGATGTCAGTTTGTAGCAGGGCTTTGGCCCTCCATGGGAAGCCAGGCTTCCAGCTGGTGGCAGCTTGCATCTGGAAGAAATCCTGTTCCGTTCTGGATTGTAGGTGGCCGAGGCCAGGTTCCCAACAGAGGAAATTGGGCACAAAGGATGGCCTGTTTCCAGGGGTAAGTAAAGTCAGCTGCCCAGGTGACTGATGTCAGTTTGTAAGAGGCCTTTGGCCCTCCAAGGGAAGCCAGGCTTCCAGCTTGTGGCAGCTTGCATCTGGAAGAAATCCTGTTCCGTTTGGGATTGTAGGTGGCCGAGGCCTGCTGCCCGGCAGAGGGAGTTGGGCACAAATGATGGCCTGTTTCCAGGGGTAAGTAAGGTCAGCTGCCCAGGTGCCTGATGTCAGTTTGTAGGAGGCCTTTGGCCCTGCAAGGGAAGCTAGTCTTCCAGTTTGTGGCAGCTTGCATCTGGAAGAAATCCTGTTCCGTTCGGGATTGTAGGTGGCCGAGGCCAGGTGCCCGGCAGAGGGAGTTGGGCACAAATGATGGCCTCTTTCCAGGGGTTAGTAAAGTCAGATGCCTAGGTGCCTGATGTCAGTTTGTAGGAGGCCTTTGGCCCTCCAAGGGAAGCTAGTCTTCCAGTTTGTGGCAGCTTGCATCTGGAAGAAATGCTGTTCTGCTCGGGATTGTAGGTGGCCGAGGCCACGTGCCTGGCAGAGGGAGTTGGGCACAAATGATGGCCTGTTTCCAGGGGTAAGTAAAGTCAGCTGCCCAGGTGCCTGATGTCAGTTTGTAGGAGGCCTTTGGCCCTCCATGGGATGCCAGGCTTCCAGCTTGTGGCTGCTTGCATCTGGAAGTAATCCTGTTCCATTCGGGATTGTAGGTGGCCGAGGCCTGGTGCCCGGCAGAGGGAGTTGGGCACAAAGATGGCCTGTTTCCAGGGGTAAGTAAAGTCAGCTGCCCAGGTGTCTGATGTCAGTTTGTAGGAGGCCTTTGGCCCTCCAAGGGAAGCAAGTTTTCCAGTTTGTGGCAGCTTGCATCTGGAAGAAATCCTGTTCCGTTCGGGATTATAGGTGGCCGAGGCCAGGTGCCCTGCTGCAGGAGTTGGGAACAAAGGATGGCCTGTTTCCAGGGGTAAGTAAAGTCAGCTGCCCAGGTGCCTGATGTCAGTTTGTAGCAGGCCTTTGGCCCTCCATGGGAAGCCAGGCTTCCAGCTTGTGG
This sequence comes from Chamaea fasciata, assembly GCF_029207755.1. Classification (NCBI taxonomy): domain Eukaryota; kingdom Metazoa; phylum Chordata; class Aves; order Passeriformes; family Sylviidae; genus Chamaea; species Chamaea fasciata. Next base: position 40,286 of record NW_027094486.1, read on the forward strand.
CAGCTTGCATCTGGAAGAAATCCTGTTCCGTTCGGCATTGTAGGTGGACGAGGCCAGGTGCCCGGCAGAGGAAATTGGGCACAAAGGATGGCCTGTTTCCAGGGGTAAGTAAAGTCAGCTGCCCAGGTGCCTGATGTCAGTTTGTAAGAGGCCTTTGGCCCTCCAAGGGAAGCCAGGCTTCCAGCTTGTGGCAGCTTGCATCTGGAAGAAATCCTGTTCCGTTTGGGATTGTAGGTGGCCGAGGCCTGCTGCCCGGCAGAGGAAATTGGGCACAAATGATGGCCTGTTTCCAGGGCTAAGTAAGGTCAGCTGCCCAGGTGCCTGATGTCAGTTTGTAGGAAGCCTTTGGCCCTGCAAGGGAAGCTAGTCTTCCAGTTTGTGGCAGCTTGCATCTGGAAGAAATCCTGTTCCGTTCGGGATTGTAGGTGGCCGAGGCCAGGTGCCCGGCAGAGGGAGTTGGGAACAAAGGATGGCCTGTTTTCAGGGGTAAGTAAAGTTAGCTGCCCAGGTGCCTGATGTCAGTTTGTAGGAGGCCTTTGGCCCTCCAAGGGAAGCTAGTCTTCCAGTTTGTGGCAGCTTGCATCTTGAAGAAATGCTGTTCTGCTCATGATTGTAGGTGGCCGAGGCCAGGTGCCCGGCAGAGGGAGTTGGGCACAAATGATGGCCTGTTTCCAGGGGTAAGTAAAGTCAGCTGCCCAGGTGCCTGGTGTCAGTTTTTAAGAGGCCGTTGGCCCTCCAAGGGAAGCTAGTCTTCCAGTTTGTGGCAGCTTGCATCTGGAAGAAATCCTGTTCCGTTCGGGATTGTAGGTGTCCGAGGACAGGTGCCCGGAAGAGGGAGTTGGGCACAAATGATGGCCTGTTTCCAGGGGTAAGTAAAGTCAGCTGCCCAGGTGCCTGATGTCAGTTTTTAGGAGGCCTTTGGCCCTCCATGGGAAGCCAGGCATCCAGCTTGTGGCAGCTTGCATCTGGAAGAAATCCTGTTCCGTTTGGGATTGTAGGTGGCCGAGGCCTGGTGCCCGGCACAGGGAGTTGGGCACAAATGATGGCCTGTTTCCAGGGTTAGTAAAGTCAGCTGCCCAGGTGCCTGATGTCAGTTTGTAGGAGGACTTTGGCCCTTCAAGGGAAACTAGTCTTCCAGTTTGTGGCAGCTTGCATCTGGAAGAAATGCTGTTCTGCTCGGGATTGTAGGTGGCCGAGGCCAGGTGCCCGGCAGAGATAGTTGGGCACAAATGATGGCCTGTTTCCAGGGGTAAGTAAAGTCAGCTGCCCAGGTGCCTGATGTCAGTTTGTAGGAGGCCTTTGACCCTCCAAGAGCAGCCAGGCTTCCAGCTTGTGGCAGCTTGCATCTTGAAGAAATCCTGTTCCGTTTGGGATTGAAGGTGTCCGGAACCGGGTGCCCTGTCGAGGGAGTAGGGAACAAAGGATGGCCTGTTTTCAGGGGTAAGTAAAGTCAGCTGCCCAGGTGTCTGATGTCAGTTTGTAGGAGGCCTTTGGCCCTCCAAGGGAAGCAAGTCTTCCAGTTTGCGGCAGCTTGCATCTTGAAGAAATCCTGTTCCGTTTGGGATTGTAGGTGGCCGAGACCTGGTGCCCTGCTGCAGGAGTTGGGAACAAAGGATGGCCTGTTTCCAGGGGTAAGTAAAGTCAGCTGCCCAGGTGCCTGATGTCAGTTTATAGGAGGCCTTTGGCCCTCCATGGGAAGCCAGGCTTCCAGCTTGTGGCAGCTTGCATCTGGAAGAAATCCTGTTCCGTTCGGCATTGTAGGTGTCCGGAGCCGGGTGGCCTGCTGAGGGAGTTGGGCACAAAGGATGGCCTGTTTCCAGGGGTAAGTAAAGTCAGCTGCCCAGGTGCTTGGTGTCAGTTTGTAGGAGGCCTTTGGCCCTCCAAGGGAAGCTAGTCTTCCAGTTTGTGGCAGCTTGCATCTGGAAGAAATCCTGTTCTGTTCGGGATTGTAGGTGGCCGAGGCCACGTGCCTGGCAGAGGGAGTTGGGCACAAATAATGGCCTGTTTCCAGGGGTAAGTAAAGTCAGCTGCCCAGGTGCCTGATGTCAGTTTGTAGGAGGCCTTTGACCCTCCCAGAGCAGCCAGGCTTCCAGTTTGTGGCAGCTTGCATCTGGAAGAAATCCTTTTTCGTTCGGGATTGTAGGTGGCCGACGCCTGGTGCCCGGCAGAGGGAGTTGGGCACAAAGGATGGCCTGTTTTCAGAGGTAAGTAAAGTCAGCTGCCCAGGTGCCTGATGTCAGTTTGCAGGAGGCCTTTGGCCCTCCAAGGCAAGCAAGTCTTCCAGATTGTGGCAGCTTGCATCTGGAAGAAATCCTGTTCCATTCGGGATTTTAGGTGGCTGAGGCCAGGTGCCCGGCAGAGGGAGTTGGGCACAAATGATGGCCTGTTTCCAGGGGTAAGTAAAGTCAGCTGCCCAGGTGCCTGATGTCAGTTTGTAGCAGGCCTTTGGCCCTCCATGAGAAGACAGTCTTCCAGTTTGTGGCAGCTTGCATCTGGAAGAAATCCTGTTCCATTCGGGATTGTAGGTGGCCGAGGCCTGGTGCCCGGCAGAGGGAGTTGGGCACAAAGATGGCCTGTTTCCAGGGGTAAGTAAAGTCAGCTGCCCAGGTGCCTGATGTCAGTTTTTAGGAGGCCTTTGGCCCTCCACGGGAAGCAAGTTTTCCAGTTTGTGGCAGCTTGCATCTGGAAGAAATCCTGTTCCGTTCGGGATTGTAGGTGGCCGAGGCCAGGTGCCCGGCAGAGGGAGTTTGGCACAAATGATGGCCTGTTTCCAGGGGTAAGTAAAGTCAGCTGCACAGGTGTCTGATGTCAGTTTGTAGCAGGCCTTTGGCCCTCCATGGGAAGCCAGGCTTCCAGCTTGTGGCAGCTTGCATCTGGAAGAAATGCTGATCCGTTAGGGATTGTAGGTGGCCGAGGCCAGGTGCCCTGCTGCAGGAGTTGGGAACAAAGGATGGACTGTTTCCAGGGGTAAGTAAAGTCAGCTGCCCAGGTGCCTGATGTCAGTTTGTAGCAGGCCTTTGGCCCTCCATGGGAAGCCAGGCTTCCAGCTTGTGGCAGCTTGCATCTGGAAGAAATCCTGTTCCGTTCGGCATTGTAGGTGGCCGAGGCCAGGTGCCTGGCAGAGGAAATTGGGCACAAAGGATGGCCTGTTTCCAGGGGTAAGTAAAGTCAGCTGCCCAGGTGCCTGATGTCAGTTTGTAAGAGGCCTTTGGCCCTCCAAGGGAAGCCAGGCTTCCAGCTTGTGGCAGCTTGCATCTGGAAGAAATCCTGTTCCGTTCGGGATTGTAGGTGGCCGAGGCCAGGTGCCCGGCAGAGGGAGTTGGGAACAAAGGATGGCCTGTTTTCAGGGGTAAGTAAAGTTAGCTGCCCAGGTTCCTGATGTCAGTTTGTAGGAGGCCTTTGGCCCTCCAAGGGAAGCTAGTCTTCCAGTTTGTGGCAGCTTGCATCTTGAAGAAATCCTGTTCTGCTCATGATTGTAGGTGGCCGAGGCCAGGTGCCCGGCAGGGGGAGTTGGGCACAAATGATGGCCTGTTTCCAGGGGTAAGTAAAGTCAGCTGCCCAGGTGCCTGATGTCAGTTTGTAGGAGGACTTTGGCCCTTCAAGGGAAACTAGTCTTCCAGTTTGTGGCAGCTTGCATCTGGAAGAAATCCTGTTCTGTTCGGGATTGTAGGTGGCCGAGGCCAGGTGCCCGGCAGAGGGAGTTGGGCACAAATGATGGCCTGTTTCCAGGGGTAAGTAAAGTCAGCTGCCCAGGTGCCTGATGTCAGTTTGTAGGAGGCCTTTGACCCTCCAAGAGAAGCCAGGCTTCCAGCTTGTGGCAGCTTGCATCTGGAAGAAGTCCTGTTCCGTTTGGGATCATAGGTGGCCGAGGCCTGGTGTCCGGCTAAGGGAGTTGGGAACAAAGGATGGCCTGTTTCCAGGGTTAAGTAAAGTTAGCTGCCCAGGTGCTTGGTGTCAGTTTGTAGGAGGCCTTTGGCCATCCAAGGGAAGCTAGTCTTCCAGTTTGTGGCTGCTTGCATCTGGAAGAAATCCTGTTCTATTTGGGAATGTAGGTGGCCGAGGCCTGCTGCCCGGCAGAGGGAGTTGGGCACAAAGGATGGCCTGTTTCCAGAGGTAAGTAAAGTCAGCTGCCCAGGTGTCTGATGTCAGTTTGTAGGAGGCCTTTGGCCCTCCAAGGGAAGCTAGTCTTCCAGTTTGTGGCAGCTTGCATCTTGAAGAAATCCTGTTCCGTTTGGGATTGTAGGTGGCCGAGACCTGGTGCCCTGCTGCAGGAGTTGGGAACAAAGGATGGCCTGTTTCCAGGGGTAAGTAAAGTCAGCTGCCCAGGTGCCTGATGTCAGTTTGTAGGAGGCCTTTGGCCCTCCATGGGAAGCCAGGCTTCCAGCTTGTGGCAGCTTGCATCTGGAAGAAATCCTGTTCCGTTTGGGATCGTAGGTGATCGAGGCCTGGTGCCCGGCTGTGGGAGTTGGGCACAAATGAGAACCTGTTTCCAGGGGTAAGTAAAGTCAGCTGCCCAGGTGCCTGATGTCAGTTTGTAGCAGGCCTTTGGCCCTTCAAGGGAAACTAGTCTTCCAGTTTGTGGCAGCTTGCATCTGGAAGAAATCCTGTTCCGTTTGGGATCGTAGATGGCCGAGGCCTGGTGTCCGGCTAAGGGAGTTGGGAACAAAGGATGGCCAGTTTCCAGGGTTAAGTAAAGTTAGCTGCCCAGGTGCTTGGTGTCAGTTTGTAGGAGGCCTTTGGCCATCCAAGGGAAGCTAGTCTTCCAGTTTGTGGCTGCTTGCATCTGGAAGAAATCCTGTTCTATTTGGGAATGTAGGTGGCCGAGGCCTGCTGCCCGGCAGAGGGAGTTGGGCACAAATGATGGCCTGTTTCCAGAGGTAAGTAAAGTCAGCTGCCCAGGTGCCTCATGTCAGTTTGTAGGAGGCCTTTGGCCCTCCAAGGGAAGCCAGGCTACCAGCTTGTGGCAGCTTGAATCTGGAAGAAATCCTGTTCCGTTCGGAATTGAAGTTGTCCGGAACCGGGTGCCCTGTCGAGGGAGTAGGGAACAAAGGATGGCCTGTTTCCAGGGGTAAGTAAAGTCAGCTGCCCAGGTGTCTGATGTCAGTTTGTAGGAGGCCTTTGGCCCTCCAAGGGAAGCTAGTCTTCCAGTTTGTGGCAGCTTGCATCTTGAAGAAATCCTGTTCCGTTTGGGATTGTAGGTGGCCGAGACCTGGTGCCCTGCTGCAGGAGTTGGGAACAAAGGATGGCCTGTTTCCAGGGGTAAGTAAAGTCAGCTGCCCAGGTGCCTGATGTCAGTTTGTAGGAGGCCTTTGGCCCTCCATGGGAAGCCAGGCTTCCAGCTTGTGGCAGCTTGCATCTGGAAGAAATCCTGTTCCGTTCGGCATTGTAGGTGTCCGGAGCCGGGTGGCCTGCTGAGGGAGTTGGGCACAAAGGATGGCCTGTTTCCAGGGGTAAGTAAAGTCAGCTGCCCAGGTGCCTGATGTCAGTTTGTAGGAGGCCTTTGGCCCTCCAAGGGAAGCTAGTCTTCCAGTTTGTGGCAGCTTGCATCTGGAAGAAATCCTGTTCTGTTCGGGATTGTAGGTGGCCGAGGCCAGGTGCCCGGCAGAGGGAGTTGGGCACAAATGATGGCCTCTTTCCAGGGGTTAGTAAAGTCAGATGCCTAGGTGCCTGATGTCAGTTTGTAGGAGGCCTTTGGCCCTCCAAGGGAAGCTAGTCTTCCAGTTTGTGGCAGCTTGCATCTGGAAGAAATGCTGTTCTGCTCGGGATTGTAGGTGGCCGAGGCCACGTGCCTGGCAGAGGGAGTTGGGCACAAATAATGGCCTGTTTCCAGGGGTAAGTAAAGTCAGCTGCCCAGGTGCCTGATGTCAGTTTGTAGGAGGCCTTTGGCCCTCCATGGGATGCCAGGCTTCCAGCTTGTGGCTGCTTGCATCTGGAAGTAATCCTGTTCCGTTCGGGATTGAAGGTGTCCGAGGCCAGGTGCCTGGCAGAGGGAGTTGGGCACAAATGATGGCCTGTTTCCAGGGGTAAGTAAAGTCAGCTGCCCAGGTGCCTGATGTCAGTTTGTAGCAGGCCTTTGGCCCTCCAAGAGAAGACAGTCTTCCAGTTTGTGGCAGCTTGCATCTGGAAGAAATCCTGTTCCATTCGGGATTGTAGGTGGCCGAGGCCTGGTGCCCGGCAGAGGGAGTTAGGCAAAAAGATGGCCTGTTTCCAGGGGTAAGTAAAGTCAGCTGCCCAGGTGCCTGATGTCAGTTTTTAGGAGGCCTTTGGCCCTCCAAGGGAAGCAAGTTTTCCAGTTTGTGGCAGCTTGCATCTGGAAGAAATCCTGTTCCGTTCGGGATTGTAGGTGTCCGAGGCCAGGTGCCCGGAAGAGGGAGTTTGGTACAAATGATGGCCTGTTTCCAGGGGTAAGTAAAGTCAGCTGCCCAGGTGTCTGATGTCAGTTTGTAGCAGGCCTTTGGCCCTCCATGGGAAGCCTGGCTTCCAGCTTGTGGCAGCTTGCATCTGGAAGAAATGCTGATCCGTTATGGATTGTAGGTGGCCGAGGCCAGGTGCCCTGCAGCAGGAGTTGGGAACAAATGATGGCCTGTTTCCAGGGGTAAGAAAAGTTAGCTGCCCAGGTGCCTGGTGTCAGTTTGAAGGAGGCCTTTGGCCCTCTAAGGGAAGCTAGTCTTCCAGTTTGTGGCAGCTTGCATCTTGAAGAAATGCTGTTCTGCTCGGGATTGTAGGTGGCCGAGGCCTGGTGCCTGGCAGAGATAGTTGGGCACAAATGATGGACTGTTTCCAGGGGTAAGTAAAGTCAGCTGCCCAGGTGCCTGATGTCAGTTTGTAGCAGGGCTTTGGCCCTCCATGGGAAGCCAGGCTTCCAGCTGGTGGCAGCTTGCATCTGGAAGAAATCCTGTTCCGTTCTGGATTGTAGGTGGCCGAGGCCAGGTGCCCGGCAGAGGAAATTGGGCACAAAGGATGGCCTGTTTCCAGGGGTAAGTAAAGTCAGCTGCCCAGGTGCCTGATGTCAGTTTGTAAGAGGCCATTGGCCCTCCAAGGGAAGCCAGGCTTCCAGCTTGTGGCAGCTTGCATCTGGAAGAAATCCTGTTCCGTTTGGGATTGTAGGTGGCCGAGGCCTGCTGCCCGGCAGAGGGAGTTGGGCACAAATGATGGCCTGTTTCCAGGGCTAAGTAAGGTCAGCTGCCCAGGTGCCTGATGTCAGTTTGTAGGAGGCCTTTGGCCCTGCAAGGGAAGCTAGTCTTCCAGTTTGTGGCAGCTTGCATCTGGAAGAAATCCTGTTCCGTTCGGGATTGTAGGTGGCCGAGGCCAGGTGCCCGGCAGAGGGAGTTGGGAACAAAGGATGGCCTGTTTCCAGGGGTAAGTAAAGTTAGCTGCCCAGGTGCCTGATGTCAGTTTGTAGGAGGCCTTTGGCCCTCCAAGGGAAGCTAGTCTTCCAGTTTGTGGCAGCTTGCATCTTGAAGAAATGCTGTTCTGCTCATGATTGTAGGTGGCCGAGGCCAGGTGCCCGGCAGAGGGAGTTGGGCACAAATGATGGCCTGTTTCCAGGGGTAAGTAAAGTCAGCTGCCCAGGTGCCTGATGTCAGTTTGTAGGAGGCCTTTGACCCTCCAAGAGCAGCCAGGCTTCCAGTTTGTGGCAGCTTGCATCTGGAAGAAATCCTGTTCCGTTCGGGATTGTAGGTGGCCGAGGCCAGGTGCCCAGCAGAGGGAGTTGGGCACAAATGATGGCCTGTTTCCAGGGGTAAGTAAAGTCAGCTGCCCAGGTGCCTGATGTCAGTTTGTAGGAGGCCTTTGGCCCTCTATGGGAAGCCAGGCATCCAGCTTGTGGCAGCTTGCATCTGGAAGAAATCCTGTTCCATTCGGGATTGTAGGTGGCCGAGGCCTGGTGCCCGGCAGAGGGAGTTGGGCACAAAGATGGCCTGTTTCCAGGGGTAAGTAAAGTCAGCTGCCCAGGTGCCTGATGTCAGTTTTTAGGAGGCCTTTGGCCCTCCACGGGAAGCAAGTTTTCCAGTTTGTGGCAGCTTGCATCTGGAAGAAATCCTGTTCCGTTCGGGATTGTAGGTGGCCGAGGCCAGGTGCCCGGCAGAGGGAGTTTGGCACAAATGATGGCCTGTTTCCAGGGGTAAGTAAAGTCAGCTGCCCAGGTGTCTGATGTCAGTTTGTAGCAGGCCTTTGGCCCTCCATGGGAAGCCTGGCTTCCAGCTTGTGGCAGCTTGCATCTGGAAGAAATGCTGATCCGTTAGGGATTGTAGGTGGCCGAGGCCAGGTGCCCTGCTGCAGGAGTTGGGAACAAAGGATGGACTGTTTCCAGGGGTAAGTAAAGTCAGCTGCCCAGGTGCCTGATGTCAGTTTGTAGCAGGCCTTTGGCCCTCCATGGGAAGCCAGGCTTCCAGCTTGTGGCAGCTTGCATCTGGAAGAAATCCTGTTCCGTTCGGCATTGTAGGTGGCCGAGGCCAGGTGCCTGGCAGAGGAAATTGGGCACAAAGGATGGCCTGTTTCCAGGGGTAAGTAAAGTCAGCTGCCCAGGTGCCTGATGTCAGTTTGTAAGAGGCCTTTGGCCCTCCAAGGGAAGCCAGGCTTCCAGCTTGTGGCAGCTTGCATCTGGAAGAAATCCTGTTCCGTTCGGGATTGTAGGTGGCCGAGGCCAGGTGCCCGGCAGAGGGAGTTGGGAACAAAGGATGGCCTGTTTTCAGGGGTAAGTAAAGTTAGCTGCCCAGGTTCCTGATGTCAGTTTGTAGGAGGCCTTTGGCCCTCCAAGGGAAGCTAGTCTTCCAGTTTGTGGCAGCTTGCATCTTGAAGAAATGCTGTTCTGCTCATGATTGTAGGTGGCCGAGGCCAGGTGCCCGGCAGGGGGAGTTGGGCACAAATGATGGCCTGTTTCCAGGGGTAAGTAAAGTCAGCTGCCCAGGTGCCTGATGTCAGTTTGTAGGAGGACTTTGGCCCTTCAAGGGAAACTAGTCTTCCAGTTTGTGGCAGCTTGCATCTGGAAGAAATCCTGTTCTGTTCGGGATTGTAGGTGGCCGAGGCCAGGTGCCCGGCAGAGGGAGTTGGGCACAAATGATGGCCTGTTTCCAGGGGTAAGTAAAGTCAGCTGCCCAGGTGCCTGATGTCAGTTTGTAGGAGGCCTTTGACCCTCCAAGAGAAGCCAGGCTTCCAGCTTGTGGCAGCTTGCATCTGGAAGAAGTCCTGTTCCGTTTGGGATCATAGGTGGCCGAGGCCTGGTGTCCGGCTAAGGGAGTTGGGAACAAAGGATGGCCTGTTTCCAGGGTTAAGTAAAGTTAGCTGCCCAGGTGCTTGGTGTCAGTTTGTAGGAGGCCTTTGGCCATCCAAGGGAAGCTAGTCTTCCAGTTTGTGGCTGCTTGCATCTGGAAGAAATCCTGTTCTATTTGGGAATGTAGGTGGCCGAGGCCTGCTGCCCGGCAGAGGGAGTTGGGCACAAAGGATGGCCTGTTTCCAGAGGTAAGTAAAGTCAGCTGCCCAGGTGTCTGATGTCAGTTTGTAGGAGGCCTTTGGCCCTCCAAGGGAAGCTAGTCTTCCAGTTTGTGGCAGCTTGCATCTTGAAGAAATCCTGTTCCGTTTGGGATTGTAGGTGGCCGAGACCTGGTGCCCTGCTGCAGGAGTTGGGAACAAAGGATGGCCTGTTTCCAGGGGTAAGTAAAGTCAGCTGCCCAGGTGCCTGATGTCAGTTTGTAGGAGGCCTTTGGCCCTCCATGGGAAGCCAGGCTTCCAGCTTGTGGCAGCTTGCATCTGGAAGAAATCCTGTTCCGTTTGGGATCGTAGGTGATCGAGGCCTGGTGCCCGGCTGTGGGAGTTGGGCACAAATGAGAACCTGTTTCCAGGGGTAAGTAAAGTCAGCTGCCCAGGTGCCTGATGTCAGTTTGTAGCAGGCCTTTGGCCCTCCAAGGGAAGCTAGTCTTCCAGTTTGTGGCAGCTTGCATCTTGAAGAAATGCTGTTCTGCTCATGATTGTAGGTGGCCGAGGCCAGGTGCCCGGCAGGGGGAGTTGGGCACAAATGATGGCCTGTTTCCAGGGGTAAGTAAAGTCAGCTGCCCAGGTGCCTGATGTCAGTTTGTAGGAGGACTTTGGCCCTTCAAGGGAAACTAGTCTTCCAGTTTGTGGCAGCTTGCATCTGGAAGAAATCCTGTTCTGTTCGGGATTGTAGGTGGCCGAGGCCAGGTGCCCGGCAGAGGGAGTTGGGCACAAATGATGGCCTGTTTCCAGGGGTAAGTAAAGTCAGCTGCCCAGGTGCCTGATGTCAGTTTGTAGGAGGCCTTTGACCCTCCAAGAGAAGCCAGGCTTCCAGCTTGTGGCAGCTTGCATCTGGAAGAAGTCCTGTTCCGTTTGGGATCATAGGTGGCCGAGGCCTGGTGTCCGGCTAAGGGAGTTGGGAACAAAGGATGGCCTGTTTCCAGGGTTAAGTAAAGTTAGCTGCCCAGGTGCTTGGTGTCAGTTTGTAGGAGGCCTTTGGCCATCCAAGGGAAGCTAGTCTTCCAGTTTGTGGCTGCTTGCATCTGGAAGAAATCCTGTTCTATTTGGGAATGTAGGTGGCCGAGGCCTGCTGCCCGGCAGAGGGAGTTGGGCACAAAGGATGGCCTGTTTCCAGAGGTAAGTAAAGTCAGCTGCCCAGGTGTCTGATGTCAGTTTGTAGGAGGCCTTTGGCCCTCCAAGGGAAGCTAGTCTTCCAGTTTGTGGCAGCTTGCATCTTGAAGAAATCCTGTTCCGTTTGGGATTGTAGGTGGCCGAGACCTGGTGCCCTGCTGCAGGAGTTGGGAACAAAGGATGGCCTGTTTCCAGGGGTAAGTAAAGTCAGCTGCCCAGGTGCCTGATGTCAGTTTGTAGGAGGCCTTTGGCCCTCCATGGGAAGCCAGGCTTCCAGCTTGTGGCAGCTTGCATCTGGAAGAAATCCTGTTCCGTTTGGGATCGTAGGTGATCGAGGCCTGGTGCCCGGCTGTGGGAGTTGGGCACAAATGAGAACCTGTTTCCAGGGGTAAGTAAAGTCAGCTGCCCAGGTGCCTGATGTCAGTTTGTAGCAGGCCTTTGGCCCTCCAAGGGAAGCTAGTCTTCCAGTTTGTGGCAGCTTGCATCTGGAATTATTCCTGTTCTATTCGGGATTAGAGGTGGCCGAGGCCTGGTGCCCGGCAGAGGGAGTTGGGCACAAATGATGGCCTGTTTCCAGGGGTAAGTAAAGTCAGCTGCCCAGGTGCCTGATGTCAGTTTGTAGGAGGCCTTTGGCCCTCCATGGGATGCCAGGCTTCCAGCTTGTGGCTGCTTGCATCTGGAAGTAATCCTGTTCCGTTCGGGATTGTAGGTGTCTGAGGCCAGGTGCCTGGCAGAGGGAGTTGGGCACAAATGATGGCCTGTTTCCAGGGGTAAGTAAAGTCAGCTGCCCAGGTGCCTGATGTCAGTTTGTAGGAGGCCTTTGGCCCTCCAAGAGAAGACAGTCTTCCAGTTTGTGGCAGCTTGCATCTGGAAGAAATCCTGTTCCATTCGGGATTGTAGGTGGCCGAGGCCTGGTGCCCGGCAGAGGGAGTTGGGCACAAATGATGGCCTGTTTCCAGGGGTAAGTAAAGTCAGCTGCCCAGGTGCCTGATGTCAGTTTTTAGGAGGCCTTTGGCCCTCCAAGGGAAGCAAGTTTTCCAGTTTGTGGCAGCTTGCATCTGGAAGAAATCCTGTTCCGTTCGGGATTGTAGGTGTCCGAGGACAGGTGCCCGGAAGAGGGAGTTTGGCACAATTGATGGCCTGTTTCCAGGGGTAAGTAAAGTCAGCTGCTCAGGTGTCTGATGTCAGTTTGTAGCAGGCCTTTGGCCCTCCATGGGAAGCCTGGCTTCCAGCTTGTGGCAGCTTGCATCTGGAAGAAATGCTGATCCGTTCGGGATTGTAGGTGGCCGAGGCCAGGTGCCCTGCTGCAGGCGTTGGGAACAAAGGATGGCCTGTTTCCAGGGGTAAGTAAAGTTAGCTGCCCAGGTGCCTGGTGTCAGTTTGAAGGAGGCCTTTGGCCCTCCAAGGGAAGCTAGTCTTCCAGTTTGTGGCAGCTTGCATCTTGAAGAAATGCTGTTCTGCTCGGGATTGTAGGTGGCCGAGGCCTGGTGCCTGGCAGAGATAGTTGGGCACAAATGATGGACTGTTTCCAGGGGTAAGTAAAGTCAGCTGCCCAGGTGCCTGATGTCAGTTTGTAGCAGGCCTTTGGCCCTCCATGGGAAGCCAGGCTTCCAGCTTGTGGCAGCTTGCATCTGGAAGAAATCCTGTTCCGTTCTGGATTGTAGGTGACCGAGGCCAGGTGCCCGGCAGAGGAAATTGGGCACAAAGGATGGCCTGTTTCCAGGGGTAAGTAAAGTCAGCTGCCCAGGTGCCTGATGTCAGTTTGTAAGAGGCCTTTGGCCCTCCAAGGGAAGCCAGGCTTCCAGCTTGTGGCAGCTTGCATCTTGAAGAAATCCTGTTCTGCTCATGATTGTAGGTGGCCGAGGCCTGCTGCCCGGCAGAGGGAGTTGGGCACAAATGATGGCCTGTTTCCAGGGCTAAGTAAGGTTGACTGCCCAGGTGCCTGATGTCAGTTTGTAGGAGGCCTTTGGCCCTCCAAGGGAAGCTAGTCTTCCAGTTTGTGGCAGCTTGCATCTGGAAGAAATCCTGTTCCGTTCGGGATTGTAGGTGGCCGAGGCCAGGTGCCCGGCAGAGGGAGTTGGGAACAAAGGATGGCCTGTTTTCAGGGGTAAGTAAAGTTAGCTGCCCAGGTGCATGATGTCAGTTTGTAGGAGGCCTTTGGCCCTCCAAGGGAAGCTAGTCTTCCAGTTTGTGGCAGCTTGCATCTTGAAGAAATGCTGTTCTGCTCATGATTGTAGGTGGCCGAGGCCAGGTGCCCGGCAGAGGGAGTTGGGCACAAATGATGGCCTGTTTCCAGGGGTAAGTAAAGTCAGCTGCCCAGGTGCCTGATGTCAGTTTGTAGGAGGCCTTTGACCCTCCAAGAGCAGCCAGGCTTCCAGTTTGTGGCAGCTTGCATCTGGAAGAAATGCTGTTCCGTTCGGGATTGTAGGTGGCCGAGGCCAGGTGCCCAGCAGAGGGAGTTGGGCACAAATGATGGCCTGTTTCCAGGGGTAAGTAAGGTCAGCTGCCCAGGTGCCTGATGTCAGTTTTTAGGAGGCCTTTGGCCCTCCATGGGAAGCCAGGCATCCAGCTTGTGGCAGCTTGCATCTGGAGGAAATCCTGTTCCGTTTGGGATTGTAGGTGGCCGAGGCCTGGTGCCCGGCACAGGGAGTTGGGCACAAATGATGGCCTGTTTCCAGGGGTAAGTAAAGTCAGCTGCCCAGGTGCCTGATGTCAGTTTGTAGGAGGACTTTGGCCCTTCAAGGGAAACTAGTCTTCCAGTTTGTGGCAGCTTGCATCTGGAAGAAATCCTGTTCCATTCGGGATTGTAGGTGGCCGAGGCCAGGTGCCCGGCAGAGGGAGTTGGGCACAAATGATGGCCTGTTTCCAGGGGTAAGTAAAGTCAGCTGCCCAGGTGCCTGATGTCAGTTTGTAGGAGGCCTTTGACCCTCCAAGAGCAGCCAGGCTTCCAGCTTGTGGCAGCTTGCATCTGGAAGAAATCCTGTTCCGTTTGGGATCGTAGATGGCCGAGGCCTGGTGTCCGGCTAAGGGAGTTGGGAACAAAGGATGGCCAGTTTCCAGGGTTAAGTAAAGTTAGCTGCCCAGGTGCTTGGTGTCAGTTTGTAGGAGGCCTTTGGCCATCCAAGGGAAGCTAGTCTTCCAGTTTGTGGCTGCTTGCATCTGGAAGAAATCCTGTTCTATTTGGGAATGTAGGTGGCCGAGGCCTGCTGCCCGGCAGAGGGAGTTGGGCACAAATGATGGCCTGTTTCCAGAGGTAAGTAAAGTCAGCTGCCCAGGTGCCTCATGTCAGTTTGTAGGAGGCCTTTGGCCCTCCAAGGGAAGCCAGGCTACCAGCTTGTGGCAGCTTGAATCTGGAAGAAATCCTGTTCCGTTCGGAATTGAAGTTGTCCGGAACCGGGTGCCCTGTCGAGGGAGTAGGGAACAAAGGATGGCCTGTTTCCAGGGGTAAGTAAAGTCAGCTGCCCAGGTGTCTGATGTCAGTTTGTAGGAGGCCTTTGGCCCTCCAAGGGAAGCTAGTCTTCCAGTTTGTGGCAGCTTGCATCTTGAAGAAATCCTGTTCCGTTTGGGATTGTAGGTGGCCGAGACCTGGTGCCCTGCTGCAGGAGTTGGGAACAAAGGATGGCCTGTTTCCAGGGGTAAGTAAAGTCAGCTGCCCAGGTGCCTGATGTCAGTTTGTAGGAGGCCTTTGGCCCTCCATGGGAAGCCAGGCTTCCAGCTTGTGGCAGCTTGCATCTGGAAGAAATCCTGTTCCGTTCGGCATTGTAGGTGTCCGGAGCCGGGTGGCCTGCTGAGGGAGTTGGGCACAAAGGATGGCCTGTTTCCAGGGGTAAGTAAAGTCAGCTGCCCAGGTGCCTGATGTCAGTTTGTAGGAGGCCTTTGGCCCTCCAAGGGAAGCTAGTCTTCCAGTTTGTGGCAGCTTGCATCTGGAAGAAATCCTGTTCTGTTCGGGATTGTAGGTGGCCGAGGCCAGGTGCCCGGCAGAGGGAGTTGGGCACAAATGATGGCCTCTTTCCAGGGGTTAGTAAAGTCAGATGCCTAGGTGCCTGATGTCAGTTTGTAGGAGGCCTTTGGCCCTCCAAGGGAAGCTAGTCTTCCAGTTTGTGGCAGCTTGCATCTGGAAGAAATGCTGTTCTGCTCGGGATTGTAGGTGGCCGAGGCCACGTGCCTGGCAGAGGGAGTTGGGCACAAATAATGGCCTGTTTCCAGGGGTAAGTAAAAGTCAGCTGCCAGGTGCCTGATGTCAGTTTGTAGGAGGCCTTTGGCCCTCCATGGGATGCCAGGCTTCCAGCTTGTGGCAGCTTGCATCTGGAAGTAATCCTGTTCCGTTCGGGATTGAAGGTGTCCGAGGCCAGGTGCCTGGCAGAGGGAGTTGGGCACAAATGATGGCCTGTTTCCAGGGGTAAGTAAAGTCAGCTGCCCAGGTGCCTGATGTCAGTTTGTAGCAGGCCTTTGGCCCTCCAAGAGAAGACAGTCTTCCAGTTTGTGGCAGCTTGCATCTGGAAGAAATCCTGTTCCATTCGGGATTGTAGGTGGCCGAGGCCTGGTGCCCGGCAGAGGGAGTTGGGCACAAAGATGGCCTGTTTCAGGGGTAAGTAAAGTCAGCTGCCCAGGTGCCTGATGTCAGTTTTTAGGAGGCCTTTGGCCCTCCAAGGGAAGCAAGTTTTCCAGTTTGTGGCAGCTTGCATCTGGAAGAAATCCTGTTCCGTTCGGGATTGTAGGTGTCCGAGGCCAGGTGCCCGGAAGAGGGAGTTTGGTACAAATGATGGCCTGTTTCCAGGGGTAAGTAAAGTCAGCTGCCCAGGTGTCTGATGTCAGTTTGTAGCAGGCCTTTGGCCCTCCATGGGAAGCCTGGCTTTCCCAGCTTGTGGCAGCTTGCATCTGGAAGAAATGCTGATCCGTTATGGATTGTAGGTGGCGAGGCCAGGTGCCCTGCTGCAGGAGTTGGGAACAAAGGATGGCCTGTTTCCAGGGGTAAGAAAAGTTAGCTGCCCAGGTGCCTGGTGTCAGTTTGAAGGAGGCCTTTGGCCCTCTAAGGGAAGCTAGTCTTCCAGTTTGTGGCAGCTTGCATCTTGAAGAAATGCTGTTCTGCTCGGGATTGTAGGTGGCCGAGGCCTGGTGCCTGGCAGAGATAGTTGGGCACAAATGATGGACTGTTTCCAGGGGTAAGTAAAGTCAGCTGCCCAGGTGCCTGATGTCAGTTTGTAGGAGGCCTTTGGCCCTCCATGGGAAGCCAGGCTTCCAGCTGGTGGCAGCTTGCATCTGGAAGAAATCCTGTTCCGTTCTGGATTGTAGGTGGCCGAGGCCAGGTGCCCGGCAGAGGAAATTGGGCACAAAGGATGGCCTGTTTCCAGGGGTAAGTAAAGTCAGCTGCCCAGGTGCCTGATGTCAGTTTGTAAGAGGCCATTGGCCCTCCAAGGGAAGCCAGGCTTCCAGCTTGTGGCAGCTTGCATCTGGAAGAAATCCTGTTCCGTTTGGGATTGTAGGTGGCCGAGGCCTGCTGCCCGGCAGAGGGAGTTGGGCACAAATGATGGCCTGTTTCCAGGGCTAAGTAAGGTCAGCTGCCCAGGTGCCTGATGTCAGTTTGTAGGAGGCCTTTGGCCCTGCAAGGGAAGCTAGTCTTCCAGTTTGTGGCAGCTTGCATCTGGAAGAAATCCTGTTCCGTTCGGGATTGTAGGTGGCCGAGGCCAGGTGCCCGGCAGAGGGAGTTGGGAACAAAGGATGGCCTGTTTCCAGGGGTAAGTAAAGTTAGCTGCCCAGGTGCCTGATGTCAGTTTGTAGGAGGCCTTTGGCCCTCCAAGGGAAGCTAGTCTTCCAGTTTGTGGCAGCTTGCATCTTGAAGAAATGCTGTTCTGCTCATGATTGTAGGTGGCCGAGGCCAGGTGCCCGGCAGAGGGAGTTGGGCACAAATGATGGCCTGTTTCCAGGGGTAAGTAAAGTCAGCTGCCCAGGTGCCTGATGTCAGTTTGTAGGAGGCCTTTGACCCTCCAAGAGCAGCCAGGCTTCCAGTTTGTGGCAGCTTGCATCTGGAAGAAATCCTGTTCCGTTCGGGATTGTAGGTGGCCGAGGCCAGGTGCCCAGCAGAGGGAGTTGGGCACAATGATGGCCTGTTTCCAGGGGTAAGTAAAGTCAGCTGCCCAGGTGCCTGATGTCAGTTTGTAGGAGGCCTTTGGCCCTCTATGGGAAGCCAGGCATCCAGCTTGTGGCAGCTTGCATCTGGAAGAAATCCTGTTCCGTTTGGGATTGTAGGTGACCGAGGCTGATGCCCGGCACAGGGAGTTGGGCACAAATGATGGCCTGTTTCCAGGGGTAAGTAAAGTCAGCTGCCCAGGTGCCTGATGTCAGTTTGTAGGAGGACTTTGGCCCTTCAAGGGAAACTAGTCTTCCAGTTTGTGGCAGCTTCCATCTGGAAGAAATCCTGTTCCATTCGGGATTGTAGGTGGCCGAGGCCAGGTGCCCGGCAGAGGGAGTTGGGCACAAATGATGGCCTGTTTCCAGGGGTAAGTAAAGTCAGCTGCCCAGGTGCCTGATGTCAGTTTGTAGGAGGCCTTTGACCCTCCAAGAGCAGCCAGACTTCCAGCTTGTGGCAGCTTGCATCTGGAAGAAATCCTTTTCCGTTTGGGATCGTAGGTGGCCGAGGCCTGGTGCCCGCTAAGGGAGTTGGGAACAAAGGATGGCCTGTTTCCAGGGTTAAGTAAAGTTAGCTGCCGAGGTGCTTGGTGTCAGTTTGTAAGAGGCCTTTGGCCATCCAAGGGAAGCTAGTCTTCCAGTTTGTGGCTGCTTGCATCTGGAAGAAATCCTGTTCTATTTGGGAATGTAGGTGGCCGAGGCCTGCTGCCCGGCAGAGGGAGTTGGGCACAAAGGATGGCCTGTTTCCAGCGGTAAGTAAAGTCAGCTGCCCAGGTGCCTGATGTCAGTTTGTAGGAGGCCTTTGGCCCTCCAAGGGAAGCCAGGCTTCCAGCTTGTGGCAGCTTGAATCTGGAAGAAATCCTGTTCCGTTCGGAATTGAAGGTGTCCGGAACCGGGTGCCCTGTCGAGGGAGTAGGGAACAAAGGATGGCCTGTTTCCAGGGGTAAGTAAAGTCAGCTGCCCAGGTGTCTGATGTAAGTTTGTAGGAGGCCTTTGGCCCTCCAAGGGAAGCTAGTCTTCCAGTTTGTGGCAGCTTGCATCTTGAAGAAATGCTGTTCTGCTCGGGATTGTAGGTGGCCGAGACCTGGTGCCCTGCTGCAGGAGTTGGGAACAAAGATGGCCTGTTTCCAGGGGTAAGTAAAGTCAGCTGCCCAGGTGCCTGATGTCAGTTTGTAGGAGGCCTTTGGCCCTCCATGGGAAGCCAGGCTTCCAGCTTGTGGCAGCTTGCATCTGGAAGAAATCCTGTTCCGTTTGGGATCGTAGGTGATCGAGGCCTGGTGCCCGGCTGTGGGAGTTGGGCACAAATGAGAACCTGTTTCCAGGGGTAAGTAAAGTCAGCTGCACAGGTGCCTGATGTCAGTTTGTAGCAGGCCTTTGGCTCTCCAAGTGATGCTAGTCTTCCTGTTCAATGCAGCTTCCATCTGGAAAAAATCCTATTCCGTTCAAGATTGTAGGTTCCCGAAGCCGGGTGCCCGGCAGAGGGAGTTGGGCACAAAGGATGGCCCGTTTCCAGGGGTAAGTAAAGTCAGCTGCCCAGGTGTCTGATGTCAGTTTGTAGGAGGCCTTTGGCCCTCCATGGGAAGCCAGGCTTCCAGCTTGTGGCAGCTTGCATCTTGAAGAAATCCTGTTCCGTTCGGGATTGTAGGTGGCCGAGGCCTGGAGCCCAGCAGAGGGAGTTGGGCACAAATGATGGCCTGTTTCCAGGGCTAAGTAAAGTCAGCTGCCCAGGTGCCTGATGTCAGTTTGTAGGAGGCCTTTGGCCCTTCAAGGGAAACTAGTCTTCCAGTTTGTGGCAGCTTGCATCTGGAAGAAATCGTGTTCCATTTGGGATTGTAGGTGGCCGAGGCCAGGTGCCCGGCAGAGGGAGTTGGGCACAAATGATGGCCTGTTTCCAGGGGTAAGTAAAGTCAGCTGCCCAGGTGCCTGATGTCAGTTTGTAGGAGGCCTTTGGCCCTCCAAGGGAAGCCAGTCTTCCAGTTTGTGGCAGCTTGCATCTGGAATTAATCCTGTTCCATTCGGGATTAGAGGTGGCCGAGGCCTGGTGCCCGGCAGAGGGAATTGGGCACAAAGATGGCCTGTTTCCAGGGGTAAGTAAAGTCAGCTGCCCAGGTGCCTGATGTCAGTTTGTAGGAGGCCTTTGGCCCTCCAAGGGAAGCTAGTCTTCCAGTTTGTGGCAGCTTGCATCTTGAAGAAATGCTGTTCTGCTCGGGATTGTAGGTGGCCGAGGCCAGGTGCCTGGCAGAGGGAGTTGGGCACAAAGGATGGCCTGTTTCCAGGGGGAAGTAAAGTCAGCTGCCCAGGTGCCTGATGTCAGTTTGTAGAAGGCCTTTGGCCCTCCATGGGAAGCCAGGCTTCCAGCTTGTGGCAGCTTGCATCTGGAAGAAATCCTGTTCCGTTCGGGATTGTAGGTGGCCGAGGCCAGGTGCCCGGCAGAGGAAATTGGGGACAAAGGACGGCCTGTTTCCACGGGTAAGTAAAGTCAGCTGCCCAGGTGCCTGATGTCAGTTTGTAGGAGGTTTTTGGCCCTCCAAGGGAAGCCAGGCTTCCAGCTTGTGGCAGCTTGCTTCTTGAAGAAATCCTGTTCCGTTTGGGATTGTAGGTGGCCGAGGCCTGCTGCCCGGCAGAGGGAGTTGGGCACAAATGATGGCCTGTTTCCAGGGGTAAATAAAGTCAGCTGCCCAGGTGCCTGATGTCAGTTTGTAGCAGGCCTTTGGCCCTCCAAGGGAAGCCAGGCTTCCAGCTTGTGGCAGCTTGCATCTGGAAGAAATCCTGTCCATTCGGGATTATAGGTGGCCGAGGCCTGGTGCCCGGCAGACGGAGTTGGGCACAAAGGATGGCCTGTTTCCAGGGGTAAGTAAAGTCAGCTGCCCAGGTGCCTGATGTCAGTTTGCAGGTGGCTATTGTTCCTCCATGGGATGCCAGGCTTCCAGCTTGTGGCTGCTTGCATCTGGAAGTAATCCGGTTCCGTTTGGGATTGTAGTTGTCCGAGGCCAGGTGCCCGGCAGAAAGAGTTGGGTACAAAGGATGGCCTGTTTCCAGGGGTAAGTACAGTCAGCTGCCCAGGTGCCTGATGTCAGTTTGTAGGAGGCCTTTGGCCCTCCATGGGAAGCCAGGCTTCCAGCTTGTGGCAGCTTGCATCTGGAAGAAATCCTGTTCCGTTCGGCATTGTAGGTGTCCGGAGCCGGGTGGCCTGCTGAGGGAGTTGGGCACAAAGGATGGCCTGTTTCCAGGGGTAAGTAAAGTCAGCTGCCCAGGTGCCTGATGTCAGTTTGTAGGAGGCCTTTGGCCCTCCAAGGGAAGCTAGTCTTCCAGTTTGTGGCAGCTTGCATCTGGAAGAAATCCTGTTCTGTTCGGGATTGTAGGTGGCCGAGGCCAGGTGCCCGGCAGAGGGAGTTGGGCACAAATGATGTCCTGTTTCCAGGGGTAAGTAAAGTCAGCTGCCTAGGTGCCTGATGTCAGTTTGTAGGAGGCCATTGGCCCTCCAAGGGAAGCTAGTCTTCCAGTTTGTGGCAGCTTGCATCTGGAAGAAATGCTGTTCTGCTAGGGATTGTAGGTGGCCGAGGTCAGGTGCCTGGTAGAGGGAGTTGGGCACAAATGATGGCCTGTTTCCAGGGCTAAGTAAAGTCAGCTGCCCAGGTGCCTGATGTCAGTTTGTAGGAGGCCTTTGACCCTCCAAGAGCAGCCAGGCTTCCAGTTTGTGGCAGCTTGCATCTGGAAGAAATCCTGTTCCGTTCGGGATTGTAGGTGGCCGAGGCCAGGTGCCCAGCAGAGGGAGTTGGGCACAAATGATGGCCTGTTTCCAGGGGTAAGTAAAGTCAGCTGCCCAGGTGCCTGATGTCAGTTTGTAGGAGGCCTTTGGCCCTCCATGGGAAGCATGGCATCCAGCTTGTGGCAGCTTGCATCTGGAAGAAATCCTGTTCCGTTTGGGATTGTAGGTGACCGAGGCCTGGTGCCCGGCACAGGGAGTTGGGCACAAATGATGGCCTGTTTCCAGGGGTAAGTAAAGTCAGCTGCCCAGGTGCCTGATGTCAGTTTGTAGGAGGACTTTGGCCCTTCAAGGGAAACTAGTCTTCCAGTTTGTGGCAGCTTGCATCTGGAAGAAATCCTGTTCCATTCGGGATTGTAGGTGGCCGAGGCCAGGTGCCCGGCAGAGGGAGTTGGGCACAAATGATGGCCTGTTTCCAGGGGTAAGTAAAGTCAGCTGCCCAGGTGCCTGATGTCAGTTTGTAGGAGGCCTTTGACCCTCCAAGAGCAGCCAGACATCCAGCTTGTGGCAGCTTGCATCTGGAAGAAATCCTTTTCCGTTTGGGATCGTAGGTGGCCGAGGCCTGGTGTCTGGCTAAGGGAGTTGGGAAAAAAGGATGGCCTGTTTCCAGGGTTAAGTAAAGTTAGCTGCCCAGGTGCTTGGTGTCAGTTTGTAAGAGGCCTTTGGCCATCCAAGGGAAGCTAGTCTTCCAGTTTGTGGCTGCTTGCATCTGGAAGAAATCCTGTTCTATTTGGGAATGTAGGTGGCCGAGGCCTGCTGCCCGGCAGAGGGAGTTGGGCACAAAGGATGGCCTGTTTCCAGAGGTAAGTAAAGTCAGCTGCCCAGGTGCCTGATGTCAGTTTGTAGGAGGCCTTTGGCCCTCCAAGGGAAGCCAGGCTTCCAGCTTGTGGCAGCTTGAATCTGGAAGAAATCCTGTTCCGTTCGGAATTGAAGGTGTCCGGAACCGGGTGCCCTGTCGAGGGAGTAGGGAACAAAGGATGGCCTGTTTCCAGGGGTAAGTAAAGTCAGCTGCCCAGGTGTCTGATGTCAGTTTGTAGGAGGCCTTTGGCCCTCCATGGGAAGCTAGTCTTCCAGTTTGTGGCAGCTTGCATCTTGAAGAAATCCTGTTCCGTTTGGGATTGTAGGTGGCCGAGACCTGGTGCCCTGCTGCAGGAGTTGGGAACAAAGGATGGCCTGTTTCCAGGGGTAAGTAAAGTCAGCTGCCCAGGTGCCTGATGTCAGTTTGTAGGAGGCCTTTGGCCCTCCATGGGAAGCCAGGCTTCCAGCTTGTGGCAGCTTGCATCTGGAAGAAATCCTGTTCCGTTTGGGATCGTAGGTTTCCGAGGCCTGGTGCCCGGCAGTGGGAGTTGGGCACAAATGAGAACCTGTTTCCAGGGGTAAGTAAAGTCAGCTGCACAGGTGCCTGATGTCAGTTTGTAGCAGGCCTTTGGCTCTCCAAGTGATGCTAGTCTTCCTGTTCAATGCAGCTTCCAGCTGGAAAAAATCCTATTCCGTTCAAGACTGTAGGTTCCCGAAGCCGGGTGCCCGGCAGAGGGAGTTGGGCACAAAGGATGGCCTGTTTCCAGGGGTAAGTAAAGTCAGCTGCCCAGGTGCCTGATGTCAGTTTGTAGGAGGCCTTTGGCCCTCCATGGGAAGCCAGGCTTCCAGCTTGTGGCAGCTTGCATCTGGAATTAATCCTGTTCCATTCGGGATTAGAGGTGGCCGAGGCCTGGTGCCCGGCAGAGGGAATTGGGCACAAAGATGGCCTGTTTCCAGGGGTAAGTAAAGTCAGCTGCCCAGGTGCCTGATGTCAGTTTGTAGGAGGCCTTTAGCCCTGCAAGGGAAGCTAGTCTTCCACTTTGTGGCAGCTTGCATCTGGAAGAAATCCTGTTCCGTTCGGGATTGTAGGTGGCCGAGGCCAGGTGCCCGGCAGAGGGAGTTGGGCACAAATGATGGCCTGTTTCCAGAGGTAAGTAAAGTCAGCTGCCCAGGTGTCTGATGTCAGTTTGTAGCAGGCCATTGGCCCTCCATGGGAAGCCTGGCTTCCAGCTTGAGGCAGCTTGCATCTGGAAGAAATGCTGATCCGTTCGGGATTGTAGGTGGCCGAGGCCAGGTGCCCGGCAGAGGGAGTTGGGAACAAAGGATGGCCTGTTTCCAGGGGTAAGTAAAGTCAGCTGCCCAGGTGCCTGGTGTCAGTTTGTAGGAGGCCTTTGGCCCTTCAAGGGAAACTAGTCTTCCAGTTTGTGGCAGCTTGCATCTGGAAGAAATCGTGTTCCATTTGGGATTGTAGGTGGCCGAGGCCAGGTGCCCGGCAGAGGGAGTTGGGCACAAATGATGGCCTGTTTCCAGGGGTAAGTAAAGTCAGCTGCCCAGGTGCCTGATGTCAGTTTGTAGGAGGCCTTTGGCCCTCCAAGGGAAGCCAGTCTTCCAGTTTGTGGCAGCTTGCATCTGGAATTAATCCTGTTCCATTCGGGATTAGAGGTGGCCGAGGCCTGGTGCCCGGCAGAGGGAATTGGGCACAAAGATGGCCTGTTTCCAGGGGTAAGTAAAGTCAGCTGCCCAGGTGCCTGATGTCAGTTTGTAGGAGGCCTTTGGCCCTCCAAGGGAAGCTAGTCTTCCAGTTTATGGCAGCTTGCATCTTGAAGAAATGCTGTTCTGCTCGGGATTGTAGGTGGCCGAGGCCAGGTGCCTGGCAGAGGGAGTTGGGCACAAAGGATGGCCTGTTTCCAGGGGGAAGTAAAGTCAGCTGCCCAGGTGCCTGATGTCAGTTTGTAGAAGGCCTTTGGCCCTCCATGGGAAGCCAGGCTTCCAGCTTGTGGCAGCTTGCATCTGGAAGAAATCCTGTTCCGTTCGGGATTGTAGGTGGCCGAGGCCAGGTGCCCGGCAGAGGAAATTGGGGACAAAGGACGGCCTGTTTCCACGGGTAAGTAAAGTCAGCTGCCCAGGTGCCTGATGTCAGTTTGTAGGAGGTTTTTGGCCCTCCAAGGGAAGCCAGGCTTCCAGCTTGTGGCAGCTTGCTTCTTGAAGAAATCCTGTTCCGTTTGGGATTGTAGGTGGCCGAGGCCTGCTGCCCGGCAGAGGGAGTTGGGCACAAATGATGGCCTGTTTCCAGGGGTAAATAAAGTCAGCTGCCCAGGTGCCTGATGTCAGTTTGTAGCAGGCCTTTGGCCCTCCAAGGGAAGCCAGGCTTCCAGCTTGTGGCAGCTTGCATCTGGAAGAAATCCTGTCCATTCGGGATTATAGGTGGCCGAGGTCTGGTGCCCGGCAGACGGAGTTGGGCACAAAGGATGGCCTGTTTCCAGGGGTAAGTAAAGTCAGCTGCCCAGGTGCCTGATGTCAGTTTGCAGGTGGCTATTGTTCCTCCATGGGATGCCAGGCTTCCAGCTTGTGGCTGCTTGCATCTGGAAGTAATCCGGTTCCGTTCGGGATTGTAGTTGTCCGAGGCCAGGTGCCCGGCAGAAAGAGTTGGGTACAAAGGATGGCCTGTTTCCAGGGGTAAGTACAGTCAGCTGCCCAGGTGCCTGATGTCAGTTTGTAGGAGGCCTTTGGCCCTCCATGGGAAGCCAGGCTTCCAGCTTGTGGCAGCTTGCATCTGGAAGAAATCCTGTTCCGTTCGGCATTGTAGGTGTCCGGAGCCGGGTGGCCTGCTGAGGGAGTTGGGCACAAAGGATGGCCTGTTTCCAGGGGTAAGTAAAGTCAGCTGCCCAGGTGCCTGATGTCAGTTTGTAGGAGGCCTTTGGCCCTCCAAGGGAAGCTAGTCTTCCAGTTTGTGGCAGCTTGCATCTGGAAGAAATCCTGTTCTGTTCGGGATTGTAGGTGGCCGAGGCCAGGTGCCCGGCAGAGGGAGTTGGGCACAAATGATGTCCTGTTTCCAGGGGTAAGTAAAGTCAGCTGCCTAGGTGCCTGATGTCAGTTTGTAGGAGGCCATTGGCCCTCCAAGGGAAGCTAGTCTTCCAGTTTGTGGCAGCTTGCATCTGGAAGAAATGCTGTTCTGCTAGGGATTGTAGGTGGCCGAGGTCAGGTGCCTGGTAGAGGGAGTTGGGCACAAATGATGGCCTGTTTCCAGGGCTAAGTAAAGTCAGCTGCCCAGGTGCCTGATGTCAGTTTGTAGGAGGCCTTTGACCCTCCAAGAGCAGCCAGGCTTCCAGTTTGTGGCAGCTTGCATCTGGAAGAAATCCTGTTCCGTTCGGGATTGTAGGTGGCCGAGGCCAGGTGCCCAGCAGAGGGAGTTGGGCACAAATGATGGCCTGTTTCCAGGGGTAAGTAAAGTCAGCTGCCCAGGTGCCTGATGTCAGTTTGTAGGAGGCCTTTGGCCCTCCATGGGAAGCCAGGCATCCAGCTTGTGGCAGCTTGCATCTGGAAGAAATCCTGTTCCGTTTGGGATTGTAGGTGACCGAGGCCTGGTGCCCGGCACAGGGAGTTGGGCACAAATGATGGCCTGTTTCCAGGGGTAAGTAAAGTCAGCTGCCCAGGTGCCTGATGTCAGTTTGTAGGAGGACTTTGGCCCTTCAAGGGAAACTAGTCTTCCAGTTTGTGGCAGCTTGCATCTGGAAGAAATCCTGTTCCATTCGGGATTGTAGGTGGCCGAGGCCAGGTGCCCGGCAGAGGGAGTTGGGCACAAATGATGGCCTGTTTCCAGGGGTAAGTAAAGTCAGCTGCCCAGGTGCCTGATGTCAGTTTGTAGGAGGCCTTTGACCCTCCAAGAGCAGCCAGACATCCAGCTTGTGGCAGCTTGCATCTGGAAGAAATCCTTTTCCGTTTGGGATCGTAGGTGGCCGAGGCCTGGTGTCTGGCTAAGGGAGTTGGGAACAAAGGATGGCCTGTTTCCAGGGTTAAGTAAAGTTAGCTGCCCAGGTGCTTGGTGTCAGTTTGTAAGAGGCCTTTGGCCATCCAAGGGAAGCTAGTCTTCCAGTTTGTGGCTGCTTGCATCTGGAAGAAATCCTGTTCTATTTGGGAATGTAGGTGGCCGAGGCCTGCTGCCCGGCAGAGGGAGTTGGGCACAAAGGATGGCCTGTTTCCAGGGGTAAGTAAAGTCAGCTGCCCAGGTGCCTGATGTCAGTTTGTAGGAGGCCTTTGGCCCTCCAAGGGAAGCCAGGCTTCCAGCTTGTGGCAGCTTGAATCTGGAAGAAATCCTGTTCCGTTCGGAATTGAAGGTGTCCGGAACCGGGTGCCCTGTCGAGGGAGTAGGGAACAAAGGATGGCCTGTTTCCAGGGGTAAGTAAAGTCAGCTGCCCAGGTGTCTGATGTCAGTTTGTAGGAGGCCTTTGGCCCTCCAAGGGAAGCTAGTCTTCCAGTTTGTGGCAGCTTGCATCTTGAAGAAATCCTGTTCCGTTTGGGATTGTAGGTGGCCGAGACCTGGTGCCCTGCTGCAGGAGTTGGGAACAAAGGATGGCCTGTTTCCAGGGGTAAGTAAAGTCAGCTGCCCAGGTGCCTGATGTCAGTTTGTAGGAGGCCTTTGGCCCTCCATGGGAAGCCAGGCTTCCAGCTTGTGGCAGCTTGCATCTGGAAGAAATCCTGTTCCGTTTGGGATCGTAGGTGGCCGAGGCCTGGTGCCCGGCTGTGGGAGTTGGGCACAAATGAGAACCTGTTTCCAGGGGTAAGTAAAGTCAGCTGCACAGGTGCCTGATGTCAGTTTGTAGCAGGCCTTTGGCTCTCCAAGTGATGCTAGTCTTCCTGTTCAATGCAGCTTCCATCTGGAAAAAATCCTATTCCGTTCAAGATTGTAGGTTCCCGAAGCCGGGTGCCCGGCAGAGGGAGTTGGGCACAAAGGATGGCCTGTTTCCAGGGGTAAGTAAAGTCAGCTGCCCAGGTGCCTGATGTCAGTTTGTAGGAGGCCTTTGGCCCTCCATGGGAAGCCAGGCTTCCAGCTTGTGGCAGCTTGCATCTGGAATTAATCCTGTTCCATTCGGGATTAGAGGTGGCCGAGGCCTGGTGCCCGGCAGAGGGAATTGGGCACAAAGTTGGCCTGTTTCCAGGGGTAAGTAAAGTCAGCTGCCCAGGTGCCTGATGTCAGTTTGTAGGAGGCCTTTAGCCCTGCAAGGGAAGCTAGTCTTCCAGTTTGTGGCAGCTTGCATCTGGAAGAAATCCTGTTCCGTTCGGGATTGTAGGTGGCCGAGGCCAGGTGCCCGGCAGAGGGAGTTGGGCACAAATGATGGCCTGTTTCCAGAGGTAAGTAAAGTCAGCTGCCCAGGTGTCTGATGTCAGTTTGTAGCAGGCCATTGGCCCTCCATGGGAAGCCTGGCTTCCAGCTTGTGGCAGCTTGCATCTGGAAGAAATGCTGATCCGTTCGGGATTGTAGGTGGCCGAGGCCAGGTGCCCGGCAGAGGGAGTTGGGAACAAAGGATGGCCTGTTTCCAGGGGTAAGTAAAGTTAGCTGCCCAGGTGCCTGGTGTCAGTTTGTAGGAGGCCTTTGGCCCTCCAAGGGAAGCTAGTCTTCCAGTTTGTGGCAGCTTGCATCTTGAAGAAATGCTGTTCTGCTCGGGATTGTAGGTGGCCGAGGCCAGGTGCCTGGCAGAGGGAGTTGGGCACAAAGGATGGCCTGTTTCCAGGGGTAAGTAAAGTCAGCTGCCCAGGTGCCTGATGTCAGTTTGTAGAAGGCCTTTGGCCCTCCATGGGAAGTCAGGCTTCCAGCTTGTGGCAGCTTGCATCTTGAAGAAATCCTGTTCCGTTCGGGATTGTAGGTGGCCGAGGCCAGGTGCCCGGCAGAGGAAATTGGGCACAAAGGACGGCCTGTTTCCACGGGTAAGTAAAGTCAGCTGCCCAGGTGCCTGATGTCAGTTTGTAGGAGGTTTTTGGCCCTCCAAGGGAAGCCAGGCTTCCAGCTTGTGGCAGCTTGCTTCTTGAAGAAATCCTGTTCCGTTTGGGATTGTAGGTGGCCGAGGCCAGGTGCCCGGCAGAGGGAGTTGGGCACAAATGATGGCCTGTTTCCAGGGGTAAGTAAAGTCAGCTGCCCAGGTGCCTGATGTCAGTTTGTAGGAGGCCTTTGGCCCTCCAAGGGAAGCCAGGCTTCCAGCTTGTGGCAGCTTGCATCTGGAAGAAATCCTGTTCCATTCGGGATTATAGGTGGCCGAGGCCTGGTGCCCGGCAGAGGGAGTTGGGCACAAAGGATGGCCTGTTTCCAGGGGTAAGTAAAGTCAGCTGCCCAGGTGCCTGATGTCAGTTTGCAGGTGGCTATTGTTCCTCCATGGGATGCCAGGCTTCCAGCTTGTGGCTGCTTGCATCTGGAAGAAATCCTGTTCCATTCGGGATTGTAGGTGGCCGAGGCCTGGTGCCCGGCAGAGGGAGTTGGGCACAAATGATGGCCTGTTTCCAGGGGTAAGTAAAGTCAGCTGCCCAGGTGCCTGATGTCAGTTTGTAGGAGGCCTTTTGCCCTGCAAGGGAAGCTAGTCTTCCAGTTTGTGGCAGCTTGCATCTGGAAGAAATGCTGTTCTGCTCATGATTGTAGGTGGCCGAGGCCAGGTGCCCGGCAGAGGGAGTTGGGCACAAAGGATGGCCTGTTTCCAGGGGTAAGTAAAGTCAGCTGCCCAGGTGCCTGATGTCAGTTTGCAGGTGGCTATTGTTCCTCCATGGGATGCCAGGATTCCAGCTTGTGGCTGCTTGCATCTGGAAGTAATCCTGTTCCGTTCGGGATTGTAGGTGTCCGAGGCCAGGTGCCCGGCAGAAAGAGTTGGGCACAAAGGATGGCCTGTTTCCAGGGGTAAGTACAGTCAGCTGCCCAGGTGCCTGATGTCAGTTTTTAGGAGGCCTTTGGCCCTCCAAGGGAAGCCAGTCTTCCACTTTGTGGCAGCTTGCATCTGGAAGAAATCCTGTTCCATTCGGGATTGTAGGTGGCCGAGGCCTGGTGCCCGGCAGAAGGAGTTGGGCACAAAGATGGCCTGTTTCCAGGGGTAAGTAAAGTCAGCTGCCCAGGTGCCTGATGTCAGTTTCTAGGAGGCCTTTTGCCCTCCAAGGGAAGCAAGTCTTCCAGTTTGTGGCAGCTTGCATCTGGAAGAAATCCTGTTCCGTTCGGGATTGTAGGTGGCCGAGGCCAGGTGCCCGGCAGAGGGAGTTGGGCACAAATGATGGCCTGTTTCCAGGGTTTAGTAAAGTCAGCTGCCCAGGTGTCTGATGTCAGTTTGTAGCAGGCCTTTGACCCACCATGGGAAGCCTGGCTTCCAGCTTGTGGCAGCTTGCATCTGGAAGAAATGCTGATCCGTTCGGGATTGTAGGTGGCCGAGGCCAGGTGCCCGTCAGAGGAAATTGGGCACAAAGGATGGCCTGTTTCCAGGGGTAAGTAAAGTTAGCTGCCCAGGTGCTTGGTGTCAGTTTGTAGGAGGCCTTTGGCCCTCCAAGAGAAGCTAGTCTTCCAGTTTGTGGCTGCTTGCATCTGGAAGAAATCCTGTTCTATTTGGGAATGTAGGTGGCCGAGGCCTGCTGCCCGGCAGAGGGAGTTGGGCACAAAGGATGGCCTGTTTCCAGAGTTAAGGAAAGTCAGCTGCCCAGGTGCCTGATGTCAGTTTGTAGGAGGCCTTTGGCCCTCTAAGGGAAACTAGTCTTCCAGTTTGTGGCAGTTTGCATCTTGAAGAAATCCTGTTCCGTTCGGGATTGTAGGTGGCCGAGGCCAGGTGCCCGGCAGGGGTAGAAGGGCACAAAGGATGGCCTGTTTCCAGGGGTAAGTAAAGTTAGCTGCCCAGGTGCCTGATTTCAGTTTGTAGGAGGCCTTTGGCCCTCCATGGGAAGCTAGTCTTCCAGATTGTGGCAGCTTGCATCTTGAAGAAATGCTGTTCTGCTCATGATTGTAGGTTGTCGAGGCCAGGTGCCCGGCAGAGGCAGTTGGGCACAAATGATGGCCTGTTTCCAGGGGTAAGTAAAGTCAGCTGCCCAGGTGCCTGATGTCAGTTTGTAGCAGGCCTTTGGCCCTCCATGGGAAGCCAGGCTTCCAGCTTGTGGCAGCTTGCATCTGGAAGAAATCCTGTTCCGGTCGGCATTGTAGGTGTCCGGAGCCGGGTGCCCGGCAGAGGGAGTTGGGCACAAAGGATGGCCTGTTTCCAGGGGTAAGTAAAGTCAGCTGCCCAGGTGTCTGATGTCAGTTTGTAGTAGGCCTTTGGCTTTTCAAGGGAAACTAGTCTTCCAGTTTGTGGCAGCTTGCATCTGGAAGAAATCCTGTTCCATTCGGGATTGTAGGTGGCCGAGGCCAGGTGCCTGGCAGAGGGAGTTGGGCACAAATGATGGCCTGTTTCCAGGGGTAAGTAAAGTCAGCTGCCCAGGTGCCTGATGTCAGTTTGTAGGAGGCCTTTGGCCCTCCAAGAGCAGCCAGGCTTCCAGCTTGTGGTATCTTGCATCTTGAAGAAATCCTGTTCCGTTTGGGATCGTAGGTGGCCGAGGCCTGGTGCCCGGCAGAGGGAGTTGGGCACAAATGATGGCCTGTTTCCAGGGGTAAGTAAAGTCAGCTGCCCAGGTGCCTGATGTCAGTTTGTAGGAGGCCTTTGGCTTTTCAAGGGAAACTAGTCTTCCAGATTGTGGCAGCTTGCATCGCGAAGAAATCCTGTTCCGTTCGGGATTGTAGGTGTCCGATGCCAGGTGCCCGGCAGAAAGAGTTGGGCACAAAAGATGGCCTGTTTCCAGGGGTAAGTAAAGTCAGCTGCCCAGGTGCCTGATGTCAGTTTGTAGAAGGCCTTTGGCCCTCCAAGGGAAACCAGTCTTCCAGTTTGTGGCAGCTTGCATCTGGAAAAAATCCTGTTCCATTCGGGATTGTAGGTGGCCGAGGCCAGGTGCCCAGCAGAGGGAGTTGGGAACAAAGGATGGCCTGTTTCCAGAGGTAAGTAAATTTAGCTGCCCAGGTGCCTGATGTCAGTTTGTAGGAGGCCTTTGGCCCTCCATGGGAAGCCAGGCTTCCAGCTTGTGGCAGCTTGCATCTGGAAGAAATCCTGTTCCGTTCCCGATTGTAGGTGGCCGAGGCCAGGTGCCCGGCAGAGGGAGTTGGGCACAAATGATGGCCTGTTTCCAGGGCGAAGTAAAGTCAGCTGCCCAGGTGCCTGATGTCAGTCTGTAGGAGGCCTTTGGCCCTCCAAGGGAAGCTAGTCTTCCAGCTTGTGGCAGCTTGCATCTGGAAGAAATCTTGTTCCGTTTTGGATTGTAGGTGGCCGAGGCCTGGTGCCCGGCAGAGGGAGTTGGGCACAAATGATGGCCTGTTTCCAGGGGTAAGTAAAGTCAGCTGCCCAGGTGCCTGATGTCAGTTTGTAGGAGGCCATTGGCCCTCCAAGAGCAGCCAGGCTTCCAGTTTGTGGCAGCTTGCATCTGGAAGAAATCCTGTTCCGTTTGGGATCGTAGGTGGCCGAGGCCTGGTGTCCGGCTAAGGGAGTTGGGAACAAAGAATGGCCTGTTTCCAGGGGTAAGTAAAGTTAGCTGCCCAGGTGCCTGATGTCAGTTTGTAGGAGGCCTTTGGCCCTCCAAGGGAAGCAACTCTTCATGTTTGTGGCTGCTTGCATCTGGAAGAAATCCTGTTCTATTTGGGAATGTAGGTGGCCGAGGCCTGCTGCCCGGCAGAGGGAGTTGGGCACAAAGGATGGCCTGTTTCCAGGGGTAAGTAAAGTCAGCTGCCCAGGTGCCTGATGTCAGTTTGTAGGAGGCCTTTGCCCCTCCAAGGGAAGCCAGGCTTCCAGCTTGTGGCAGCTTGCATCTGGAAGAAATCCTGTTCCTTTCGGGGTTGTAGGTGGCCGGAGCCGGGTGCCCTGCTGAAGGAGTAGGGGACAAAGTATGGCCTGTTACAAGGGGTAAGTAAAGTCAGCTGCCCAGGTGCCTGATGTCAGTTTGTAGGAGGCCTTTGGCCATCCAAGGGAAGCAAGTCTACCAGTTTGTGGCAGCTTGCATCTGGAAGAAATCCTGTTCCATTCGGGATTGAAGGTGGCCGAGGCCAGGTGCCCGGCAGAGGGAGTTGGGCACAAATGATGGCCTGTTTCCAGGGGTTAGTAAAGTCAGCTGCCCAGGTGCCTGATGTCAGTTTGTAGCAGGCCTTTGGCCCTCCATGGGAAGCCAGGCTTCTAGCTTGTGGCACCTTGCATCTTGAAGAAATCCTGTTCCGTTTGGGATTGTAGGTGGCCGAGGCCAGGTGCCCTGCTGCAGGAGTTGGGAACAAAGGATGGCCTGTTTCCAGGGGTAAGTAAAGTCAGCTGCCCAGGTGCCTGATGTCAGTTTGTAGGAGGCCTTTGGCCCTTCAAGGGAAACTAGTCTTCCAGTTTGTGGCAGCTTGCATCTGGAAGAAATCCTGTTCTGTTTGGGATTGTAGGTGGCCGAGGCCTGGTGTCCTGCTGCAGGAGTTGGGAACAAAGGATGGCCTGTTTCCAGGAGTAAGTAAAGTCAGCTGCCCAGGTGCCTGATGTCAGTTTGTAAGAGGCCTTTGGCCCTCCAAGGGAAGCAAGTCTTCCAGTTTGTGGCAGCTTGCATCGCGAAGAAATCCTGTTCCGTTCGGGATTGTGGGTGGCCGAGGCCAGGTGCCCGGCAGAGGGAGTTGGGCACAAATGATGGCCTGTTTCCAGGGGTTAGTAAAGCCAACTGCCCAGGTGCCTGATGTCAGTTTGTAGCAGGCCGTTGACCCTCCGTGGGAAGCCAAGCTTCCAGCTTGTGGCAGCTTGCATCTGGAAGAAATCCTGTTCCGTTTGGGATCTTAGGTGACCGAGGCCTGGTGCCCGGCTGTGGGAGTTGGGCACAAATGAGGGCCTGTTTCCTGGGGTAAGTAAAGTCAGCTGCCCAGATGCCTGATGTCAGTTTGTAGGAGGCCTTTGGCCCTTCAAGGGAAACTAGTCTTCCAGTTTGTGGCAGCTTGCATCTGGAAGAAATCCTGTTCCATTCGGGATTGTAGGTGGCCGAGGCCAGGTGCCCGGCAGAGGGAGTTGGGCACAAATGATGGCCTGTTTCCAGGGGTAAGTAAAGTCAGCTGCCCAGGTGCCTGATGTCAGTTTGTAGGAGGCCTTTGGCCCTTCACGGGAAACTAGTCTTCCAGTTTGTGGCTGCTTGCATCTGGAAGAAATCCTGTTTTTTTTGGGAATGTAGGTGGCCGAGGCCTGCTGCCCGCCAGAGGGAGTTGGGCACAAAGGATGGCCTATTTTCAGAGGTAAGTAAAGTCAGCTGCCCAGGTGCCTGATGTCAGTTTGTAGGAGGCCTTTGGCCCTCCAAGGGAAGCAAGTCTTCCAGTTTGTGGCTGCTTGCATCTGGAAGAAATCCTGTTCCGTTTGGGATTGTAGGTGGCCGAGGCCAGGTGCCCGGCAGAGGGAGTTGGGCACAAAGGATGGCCTGTTTCCAGGGGTAAGTAAAGTCAGCTGCCCAGGTGCCTGATGTCAGTTTGTAGGAGGCCTTTGGCCCTCCAAGGGAAGCCTGGCTTCCAGCTTGTGGCAGCTTGCATCTGGAAGAAATCCTGTTTCGTTTGGGATTGTAGGTGGCCGGAGCCGGGTGCCCTGCTGAAGGAGTAGGGAACAAAGGATGGCCTGTTTCAAAAGGTAAGTAAAGTCAGCTGCCCAGGTGCCTGATGTCAGTTTGTAGGAGGCCTTTGGCCATCCATGGGAAGCAAGTCTACCAGTTTGTGGCAGCTTGCATCTGGAAGAAATCCTGTTCCATTCGGGATTGAAGGTGGCCGAGGCCAGGTGCCCGGCAGAGGGAGTTGGGCACAAATGATGGCCTGTTTCCAGGGGTTAGTAAAGTCAGCTGCCCAGGTGCCTTGAATCAGTTTGTAGCAGGCCTTTGGCCCTCCATGGGAAGCCAGGCTTCCAGCTTGTGGCAGCTTGCATCTTGAAGAAATCCTGTTCCGTTTGGGATTGTAGGTGGCCGAGGCCAGGTGCCCTGCTGCAGGAGTTGGGAACAAAGGATGGCCTGTTTCCAGGGGTAAGTAAAGTCAGCTGCCCAGGTGCCTGATGTCAGTTTGTAGTAGGCCTTTGGCCCTCCATGGGAAGCCAGGCTTCCAGCTTGTGGCAGCTTGCATCTGGAAGAAATCGTGTTCCGTTTGGGATCGTAGGTGACCGAGGCCTGGTGCCCGGATGTAAGAGTTGGGCACAAATGAGAACCTGTTTCCAGGGGTAAGTAAAGTCAGCTGCCCAGGTGCCTGATGTCAGTTTGTAGGAGGCCTTTGGCCCTCCAAGGGAAGCCAGGCTTCCAGCTTGTGGCAGCTTGCATCTGGAAGAAATCCTGTTCCGTACGGGATTGCAGGTGTCCGGAGCCGGGTGCCCAGCAGAGGGAGTTTGGCACAAAGGATGGCCTGTTTCCAGGGGTAAGTAAAGTCAGCTGCCCAGGTGCCTGATGTCAGTTTGTAGGAGGCCTTTGGCCCTCCATGGGAAGCCAGGCTTCCAGCTTGTGGCAGCTTGCATCTGGACGAAATCCTGTTCCGTTTGGGATTGTAGGTGGCCGAGGCCTGGTGCCCGGCAGAGGGAGTTGGGCACAAATGATGGCCTGTTTCCAGGGGTAAGTAAAGTCAGCTGCCCAGGTGCCTGATGTCAGTTTGTAGGAGGCCTTTGGCCCTTCAAGGGAAACTAGTCTTCCAGTTTGTGGCAGCTTGCATCTGGAAGAAATCCTGTTCCATTCGGGATTGTAGGTGGCCGAGGCCAGGTGCCCGGCAGAGGGAGTTGGGCACAAATGATGGCCTGTTTCCAGGGGTAAGTAAAGTCAGCTGCCCAGGTGCCTGATGTCAGTTTGTAGGAGGCCTTTGGCCCTCCAAGGGAAGCCAGGCTTCCAGCTTGTGGCAGCTTGAATCTGGAAGAAATCCTTTTTCGTTCGGGATTGTAGGTGTCCGGAACCGGGTGCCCTGCTGAGGGAGTAGGGAACAAAGGATGGCCTGTTTCCAGGGGTAAGTAAAGTCAGCTGCTCAGGTGTCTGATGTCAGTTTGTAGGAGGCCTTTGGCCCTCCAAGGGAAGCTAGTCTTCCAGTTTGTGGCAGCTTGCATCTTGAAGAAATCCTGTTCCGTTTGGGATTGTAGGTGGCCGAGACCTGGTGCCCTGCTGCACGAGTTGGGAACAAAAGATGGCCTGTTTCCAGGGGTAAGTAAAGTCAGCTGCCCAGGTGTCTGATGTCTGTTTGTAGCAGGCCTTTGGCTCTCCAAGTGATGCTAGTCTTCCTGTTCAATGCAGCTTCCATCTGGAAAAACTCCTATTCCGTTCAAGATTGCAGGTTCCCGAAGCCGGGTGCCCGGCAGAGGGAGTTGGGAACAAAGGATGGCCTGTTTCCAGGGGTAAGTAAAGTCAGCTGCCCAGGTGCCTGATGTCAGTTTGTAGGAGGCCTTTGACCCTCCAAGAGCAGCCAGGCTTCCAGCTTGTGGCAACTTGCATGTGGAAGAAATCCTGTACCGTTTGGGATCGTAGGTGGCTGAGGCCTGGTGTCCGGCTAAGGGAGTTGGGAACAAAGGATGGCCTGTTTCCAGGGGTAAGTAAAGTTAGCTGCCCAGGTGCCTGGTGTCAGTTTGTAGGAGGCCTTTGGCCCTCCAAGAGAAGCTAGTCTACCAGTTTGTGGCAGCTTGCATCTGGAATAAATTCTGTTCCATTCGGGATTGTAGGTGGCCTAGGCCAGGTGCCCGGCAGAGGGAGTTGGGCACAAATGATGGCCTGTTTCCAGGGCTAAGTAAAGTCAGCTGCCCAGGTGCCTGATGTCAGTTTGTAGAAAGCCTTTGGCCCTCCATGGGAAGCCAGGCTTCCAGCTTGTGGCAGCTTGCATCAGGAAGAAATCCTGTTCCGTTTGGGATCGTAGGTGACCGAGGCCTGGTGCCCAGATGTGGGAGTTGGGCACAAATGAGAACCTGTTTCCAGGGGTAAGTAAAGTCAGCTGCCCAGGTGCCTTGTGTCAGTTTGTAGCAGGCCTTTGGCTCTCCAAGTGATGCTAGTCTTCCTGTTCAATGCAGCTTCCATCTGGAAAAAATCCTATTCCGTTTGGGATTGTAGGTTCCCGAAGCCGGGTGCCCGGCAGAGGGAGTTGGTCACAAAGGATGGTCTGTTTCCAGGGGTAAGTAAAGTCAGCTGCCCAGGTGCCTGATGTCAGTTTGTAGGAGGCCTTTGGCCCTCCAAGGGAAGCCAGGCTTCCAGCTTGTGGCAGCTTGCATCTGAAAGAAATCCTGTTCCGTTCGGGATTGTAGGTGTCCGGAGCCGGGTGCCCTGCTGAGGGAGTAGGGAACAAAGGATAGCCTGTTTCAAGGGGTAAGTAAAGTCAGCTGCCCAGGTGCCTGATGTCAGTTTGTAGGAGGCCTTTGGCCATCCAAGGGAAGCAAGTCTACCAGTTTGTGGCAGCTTGCATCTGGAATAAATCCTGTTCCGTTCGGGATTGTAGGTGGCCTAGGCCAGGTGCCCGGCAGAGGGAGTTGGGCACAAATGATGGCCTGTTTCCAGGGGTAAGTAAAGTCAGCTGCCCAGGTGCCTGATGTCAGTTTGCAGGTGGCTATTGTTCCTCCATGGGAAGCCCGGCTTCCAGCTTGTGGCTGCTTGCATCTGGAAATAATCCTGTTCCGTTCGGGATGGTAGGTGGCCGAGGCCTGGTGCCCGGCAGAGGGAGTTGGGCACAAAGGAGGGCCTGTTTCCAGGGGTAAGTAAAGTCAGCTGCCCAGGTGCCTGATGTCAGTTTGTAGCAGGCCTTTGGCCCTCCAAGGGAAGCTAATCTTCCAGTTTGTGGCAGCTTGCATCTGGAAGAAATCCTGTTCTGTTTGGGATTGTAGGTGGCCGAGGCCTGGTGTCCTGCTGCAGGAGTTGGGAACAAAGGATGGCCTGTTTCCAGGAGTAAGTAAAGTCAGCTGCCCAGGTGCCTGATGTCAGTTTGTAAGAGGCCTTTGGCCCTCCAAGGGAAGCAAGTCTTCCAGTTTGTGGCAGCTTGCATCGCGAAGAAATCCTGTTCCGTTCGGGATTTTGGGTGGCCGAGGCCAAATGCCCGGCAGAGGGAGTTGGGCACAAATGATGGCCTGTTTCCAGGGGTTAGTAAAGCCAACTGCCCAGGTGCCTGATGTCAGTTTGTAGCAGGCCGTTGACCCTCCGTGGGAAGCCAAGCTTCCAGCTTGTGGCAGCTTGCATCTGGAAGAAATCCTGTTCCGTTTGGGATCTTAGGTGACCGAGGCCTGGTGCCCGGCTGTGGGAGTTGGGCACAAATGAGGGCCTGTTTCCTGGGGTAAGTAAAGTCAGCTGCCCAGGTGCCTGATGTCAGTTTATAGCAGGCCTTTGGCCCTCCATGAGAAGCCAGGCTTCCAGCTTGTGGCAGCTTGCATCGCGAAGAAATCCTGTTCCGTTTGGGATTGTAGGTGGCCGAGGCCTGGTGCCCGGCAGACGGAGTTGGGCACAAATGATGGCCTGTTTCCAGGGGTAAGTAAAGTCAGCTGCCCAGGTGCCTGATGTCAGTTTGTAGGAGGCCTTTGGCCCTTCAAGGGAAACTAGTCTTCCAGTTTGTGGCAGCTTGCATCTGGAAGAAATCCTGTTCCATTCGGGATTTTAGGTGGCCGAGGCCAGGTGCCCGGCAGAGGGAGTTGGGCACAAATGATGGCCTGTTTCCAGGGGTAAGTAAAGTCAGCTGCCCAGGTGCCTGATGTCAGTTTGTAGGAGGCCTTTGACCCTCCAAGAGCAGCCAGGCTTCCAGCTTGTGGCAACTTGCATGTGGAAGAAATCCTGTTCCGTTTGGGATCGTAGGTGGCCGAGGCCTGGTGTCCGGCTAAGGGAGTTGGGAACAAAGGATGGCCTGTTTCCAGGGGTAAGTAAAGTCAGCTGCCCAGGTGCCTGATGTCAGTTTGTAGGAGGCCTTTGGCCATCCAAGGGAAGCTAGTCTTCCAGTTTGTGGCTGCTTGCATCTGGAAGAAATCCTGTTATATTTGGGAATGTAGGTGGGCGAGGCCTGCTGCCCGGCAGAGGGAGTTGGGAACAAAGGATGGCCTGTTTCCAGGGGTAAGTAAAGTCAGCTGCCCAGGTGCCTGATGTCAGTTTGTAGGTGGCTATTGTTCCTCCATGGGAAGCCCGGCTTCCAGCTTGTGGCTGCTTGCATCTGGAAATAATCCTGTTCCGTTCGGGATTGTAGGTGGCCGAGGCCAGGTGCCCGGCAGAGGAAATTGGGCACAAAGGATGGCCTGTTTCCAGGGGTAAGTAAAGTCAGCTGCCCAGGTGCCTTGAATCAGTTTGTAGCAGGCCTGTGGCCCTCCAAGGGAAGCCAGGCTTCCAGCTTGTGGCAGCTTGCATCTTGAAGAAATCCTGTTCCGTTTGGGATTGTAGGTGGCCGAGGCCTGGTGCCCTGCTGCAGGAGTTGGGAACAAAGGATGGCCTGTTTCCAGGGGTAAGTAAAGTCAGCTGCCCAGGTGCCTGATGTCAGTTTGTAGGAGGCCTTTGGCCCTCCATGGGAAGCCGGGCTTCCAGCTTGTGGCAGCTTGCATCAGGAAGAAATCCTGTTCCGTTTGGGATCGTAGGTGACCGAGGCCTGGTGCCCGGATGTGGGAGTTGGGCACAAATGAGAACCTGTTTCCAGGGGTAAGTAAAGTCAGCTGCCCAGGTGCCTGATGTCAGTTTGTAGCAGGCCTTTGGCTCTCCAAGTGATGCTAGTCTTCCTGTTCAATGCAGCTTCCATCTGGAAAAAATCCTATTCCGTTCAAGATTGTAGGTCCCCGAAGCCGGGTGCCCGGCAGAGGGAGTTGGGCACAAATGATGGCCTGTTTCCAGGGGTTAGTAAAGCCAACTGCCCAGGTGCCTGATGTCAGTTTGTAGCAGGCCTTTGACTCTCCGTGGGAAGCCAAGCTTCCAGCTTGTGGGAGCTTGCATCTGGAAGAAATCCTGTTCCGTTTGGGATCGTAGGTGACCGAGGCCTGGTGCCCGGCTGTGGGAGTTGGGCACAAATGAGGGCCTGTTTCTTGGGGTAAGTAAAGTCAGCTGCCCAGGTGCCTGATGTCAGTTTATAGCAGGCCTTTGGCCCTCCATGGGAAGCCAGGCTTCCAGCTTGTGGCAGCTTGCATCGCGAAGAAATCCTGTTCCATTCGGGATTGTAGGTGTCCGAGGCCAGATGCCCCTCAGAAAGAGTTGGGCACAAAGGATGGCCTGTTTCCAGAGGTAAGTAAAGTCAGCTGCCCAGGTGACTTGAATCAGTTTGTAGGAGGCCTTTGGCCCTCCAAGGGAAGCCAGTCTTGCAGTTTGTGGCAGCTTGCATCGTGAAGAAATCCTGCTCCGTTCGGGATTGTGGGTGGCCGAGGCCAGGTGCCCGGCAGAGGGAGTTGGGCACAAATGATGGCCTGTTTCCAGGGGTAAGTAAAGTCAGCTGCCCAGGTGCCTAATGTCAGTTTGTAGGAGGCCTTTGGCCTTCTATGGGAAGCCAGGTTTCCAGCCTGTGGCAGCTTGCATCTGGAAGAAATCCTGTTCCGTTCGGGATTGTAGGTGGCCAAGGCCAGGTGACCGGCAGAGGGAGTTGGGCACAAATGATGGCCTGTTTCCAGGGGTAAGTAAAGTCAGCTGCCCAGGTGCCTGATGTCAGTTTGCAGGTGGCTATTGTTCCTCCATGGGATGCCAGGCTTCCAGCTTGTGGCTGCTTGCATCTGGATGTAATCCTGTTCCGTTCGGGATTGTAGGTGGCCGAGGCCTGGTGCCCGGCAGAGGGAGTTGGGCACAAAAGATGGCCTGTTTCCAGGGGTAAGTAAAGTTAGCTGCCCAGGTGCCTGATGTCAGTTTGTAGGAGGCCTTTGGCCCTCCATGGGAAGCCAGGCTTCCAGCTTGTGGCAGCTTGCATCTGGAAGAAATCCTGTTCAGTTCGGGATTGTAGGTGTCCGGAGCCGGGTGCCCTGCTGAGGGAGTAGGGAAAAAAGGATAGCCTGTTTCAAGGGGTAAGTAAAGTCAGCTGCCCAGGTGCCTGATGTCAGTTTGTAGGAGGCCTTTGGCCATCCAAGGGAAGCAAGTCTACCAGTTTGTGGCAGCTTGCATCTGGAAGAAATCCTGTTCCATTCGGGATTGTAGGTGGCCTAG
The DNA here is from genome assembly GCF_029207755.1 of Chamaea fasciata. Taxonomy (NCBI): domain Eukaryota; kingdom Metazoa; phylum Chordata; class Aves; order Passeriformes; family Sylviidae; genus Chamaea; species Chamaea fasciata. The sequence goes on from NW_027094486.1 coordinate 79,668, forward strand.
GCCAGGTGCCCAGCAGAGGGAGTTGGGCACAAATGATGGCCTGTTTCCAGGGGTAAGTAAAGTCAGCTGCCCAGGTGCCTGATGTCAGTTTGCAGGTGGCTATTGTTCCTCCATGGGAAGCCCGGCTTCCAGCTTGTGGCTGCTTGCATCTGGAAATAATCCTGTTCCGTTCGGGATGGTAGGTGGCCGAGGCCTGGTGCCCGGCAGAGGGAGTTGGGCACAAAGGATGGCCTGTTTCCAGGGGTAAGTAAAATCAGCTGCCCAGGTGCCTGATGTCAGTTTGTAGGAGGCCTTTGGCCCTCCAAGGGAAGCTAATCTTCCAGTTTGTGGCAGCTTGCATCTGGAAGAAATCCTGTTCCATTCGGGATTGTAGGTGGCCGAGGCCAGGTGCCCGGCAGAGGGAGTTGGGCACAAATGATGGCCTGTTTCCAGGGGTAAGTAAAGTCAGCTGCCCAGGTGCCTGATGTCAGTTTGTAGGAGGCCTTTGACCCTCCAAGAGCAGCCAGGCTTCCAGCTTGTGGCAACTTGCATGTGGAAGAAATCCTGTTCCGTTTGGGATCGTAGGTGGCCGAGGCCTGGTGTCCGGCTAAGGGAGTTGGGAACAAAGGATGGCCAGTTTCCAAGGGTAAGTAAAGTCAGCTGCCCAGGTGCCTGATGTCAGTTTGTAGGAGGCCTTTGGCCATCCAAGGGAAGCTAGTCTTCCAGCTTGTGGCTGCTTGCATCTGGAAGAAATCCTGTTCTATTTGGGAATGTAGGTGGGCGAGGCCTGCTGCCCGGCAGAGGGAGTTGGGAACAAAGGATGGCCTGTTTCCAGGGGTAAGTAAAGTCAGCTGCCCAGGTGCCTGATGTCAGTTTGTAGGTGGCTATTGTTCCTCCATGGGAAGCCCGGCTTCCAGCTTGTGGCTGCTTGCATCTGGAAATAATCCTGTTCCGTTCGGGATTGTAGGTGGCCGAGGCCAGGTGCCCAGCAGAGGAAATTGGGCACAAAGGATGGCCTGTTTCCAGGGGTAAGTAAAGTCAGCTGCCCAGGTGCCTGATGTCAGTTTGTAGCAGGCCTTTGGCCCTCCAAGGGAAGCCAGGCTTCCAGCTTGTGGCAGCTTGCATCTTGAAGAAATCCTGTTCCGTTTGGGATTGTAGGTGGCCGAGGCCTGGTGCCCTGCTGCAGGAGTTGGGAACAAAGGATGGCCTGTTTCCAGGGGTAAGTAAAGTCAGCTGCCCAGGTGCCTGATGTCAGTTTGTAAGAGGCCTTTGGCCCTCCAAGGGAAGCAAGTCTTCCAGTTTGTGGCAGCTTGCATCTGGAAGAAATCCTGTTCCGTTCGGGATTGTGGGTGGCCGAGGCCAGGTGCCTGGCAGAGGGAGTTGGGCAAAATGATGGCCTGTTTCCAGGGGTTAGTAAAGCCAACTGCCCAGGTGCCTGATGTCAGTTTGTAGCAGGCCTTTGACCCTCCGTGGGAAGCCAAGCTTCCAGCTTGTGGCAGCTTGCATCTTGAAGAAATCCTGTTCCGTTTGGGATCTTAGGTGACCGAGGCCTGGTGCCCGGCTGTGGGAGTTGGGCACAAATGAGGGCCTGTTTCCTGGGGTAAGTAAAGTCAGCTGCCCAGGTGCCTGATGTCAGTTTATAGCAGGCCTTTGGCCCTCCATGGGAAGCCAGGCTTCCAGCTTGTGGCAGCTTGCATCGCGAAGAAATCCTGTTCCGTTTGGGATTGTAGGTGGCCGAGGCCTGGTGCCCGGCAGAGGGAGTTGGGCACAAATGATGGCCTGTTTCCAGGGGTAAGTAAAGTCAGCTGCCCAGGTGCCTGATGTCAGTTTGTAGGAGGCCTTTGGCCCTTCAAGGGAAACTAGTCTTCCAGTTTGTGGCAGCTTGCATCTGGAAGAAATCCTGTTCCATTCGGGATTGTAGGTGGCCGAGGCCAGGTGCCCGGCAGAGGGAGTTGGGCACAAAGGATGGCCTGTTTCCAGGGGTAAGTAAAGTCAGCTGCCCAGGTGCCTGATGTCAGTTTGTAGGAGGCCTTTGGCCCTCCATGGGAAGCCAGGCTTCCAGCTTGTGGCAGCTTGCATCAGGAAGAAATCCTGTTCCGTTTGGGATCGTAGGTGACCGAGGCCTGGTGCCCGGATGTGGGAGTTGGGCACAAATGAGAACCTGTTTCCAGGGGTAAGTAAAGTCAGCTGCCCAGGTGCCTGATGTCAGATTGTAGCAGGCCTTTGGCTCTCCAAGTGATGCTAGTCTTCCTGTTCAATGCAGCTTCCATCTGGAAAAAATCCTATTCCGTTCAAGATTGTAGGTTCCCGAAGCCGGGTGCCCGGCAGAGGGAGTTGGGCACAAATGATGGCCTGTTTCCAGGGGTAAGTAAAGTCAGCTGCCCAGGTGCCTAATGTCAGTTTGTAGGAGGCCTTTGGCCCTCTATGGGAAGCCAGGTTTCCAGCCTGTGGCAGCTTGCATCTTGAAGAAATCCTGTTCCGTTCGGGATTGTAGGTGGCCGAGGCCTGGTGCTTGGCAGAGGGAGTTGGGCACAAATGATGGCCTGTTTCCAGGGGTAAGTAAAGTCAGCTACCCAGGTGCCTGATGTCAGTTTGTAGGAGGCCTTTGGCCCTCCAAGGGAAGCCAGTCTTCGAGCTTGTGGCAGTTTGCGTCTGGAAGAAATCCTGTTCCGTTTTGGATTGTAGGTGGCCGAGGCCTGGTGCCCGGCAGAGGGAGTTGGGCACAAATGATGGCCTGTTTCCAGGGGTAAGTAAAGTCAGCTGCCCAGGTGCCTGATGTCAGTTTGTAGGAGGCCATTGGCCCTCCAAGAGCAGCCAGGCTCCCAGTTTGTGGCAGCTTGCATCTGGAAGAAATCCTCTTCCGTTTGGGATCGTAGGTGGCCGAGGCCTGGTGTCCGGCTAAGGGAGTTGGGAACAAAGGATGGCCTGTTTTCAGGGGTAAGTAAAGTTAGCTGCCCAGGTGCCTGATGTCAGTTTGTAGGAGGCCTTTGGCCCTCCAAGGGAAGCAAGTCTTCCAGTTTGTGGCTGCTTGCATCTGGAAGAAATCCTGTTTTTTTTGGGAATGTAGGTGGCCGAGGCCTGCTGCCCGGCAGAGGGAGTTGGGCACAAAGGATGGCCTGTTTTCAGAGGTAAGTAAAGTCAGCTGCCCAGGTGCCTGATGTCAGTTTGTAGGAGGCCTTTGGCCCTCCAAGGGAAGCAAGTCTTCCAGTTTGTGGCAGCTTGCATCTGGAAGAAATCCTGTTCCGTTTGGGATTGTAGGTGGCCGAGGCCAGGTGCCCGGCAGAGGGAGTTGGGCACAAAGGATGGCCTGTTTCCAGGGGTAAGTAAAGTCAGCTGCCCAGGTGCCTGATGTCAGTTTGTAGGAGGCCTTTGGCCCTCCAAGGGAAGCCTGGCTTCCAGCTTGTGGCAGCTTGCATCTGGAAGAAATCCTGTTTCGTTTGGGATTGTAGGTGGCCGGAGCCGAGTGCCCTGCTGAAGGAGTAGGGAACAAAGGATGGCCTGTTTCAAGAGGTAAGTAAAGTCAGCTGCCCAGGTGCCTGATGTCAGTTTGTAGGAGGCCTTTGGCCATCCAAGGGAAGCAAGTCTATCAGTTTGTGGCAGCTTGCATCTGGAAGAAATCCTGTTCCATTCGGGATTGAAGGTGGCCGAGGCCAGGTGCCCGGCAGAGGGAGTTGGGCACAAATGATGGCCTGTTTCCAGGGGTTAGTAAAGTCAGCTGCCCAGGTGCCTTGAATCAGTTTGTAGCAGGCCTTTGGCCCTCCATGGGAAGCCAGGCTTCCAGCTTGTGGCAGCTTGCATCTTGAAGAAATCCTGTTCCGTTTGGGATTGTAGGTGGCCGAGGCCAGGTGCCCTGCTGCAGGAGTTGGGAACAAAGGATGGCCTGTTTCCAGGGGTAAGTAAAGTCAGCTGCCCAGGTGCCTGATGTCAGTTTGTAGTAGGCCTTTGGCCCTCCATGGGAAGCCAGGCTTCCAGCTTGTGGCAGCTTGCATCTGGAAGAAATCCTGTTCCGTTTGGGATCGTAGGTGACCGAGGCCTGGTTCCCGGATGTGGGAGTTGGGCACAAATGAGAACCTGTTTCCAGGGGTAAGTAAAGTCAGCTGCCCAGGTGCCAGATGTCAGTTTGTAGGAGGCCTTTGGCCCTCCAAGGGAAGCCAGGCTTCCAGCTTGTGGCAGCTTGCATCTGGAAGAAATCCTGTTCCGTACGGCATTGCAGGTGTCCGGAGCCGGGTGCCCAGCAGAGGGAGTTTGGCACAAATGATGGCCTGTTTCCAGGGGTAAGTAAAGTCAGCTGCCCAGGTGCCTGATGTCAGTTTGTAGGAGGCCTTTGGCCCTCCATGGGAAGCCAGGCTTCCAGCTTGTGGCAGCTTGCATCTGGAAGAAATCCTGTTCCGTTTGGGATTGTAGGTGGCCGAGGCCTGGTGCCCGGCAGAGGGAGTTGGGCACAAATGATGGCCTGTTTCCAGGGGTAAGTAAAGTCAGCTGCCCAGGTGCCTGATGTCAGTTTGTAGGAGGCCTTTGGCCCTTCAAGGGAAACTAGTCTTCCAGTTTGTGGCAGCTTGCATCTGGAAGAAATCCTGTTCCATTCGGGATTGTAGGTGGCCGAGGCCAGGTGCCCGGCAGAGGGAGTTGGGCACAAATGATGGCCTGTTTCCAGGGGTAAGTAAAGTCAGCTGCCCAGGTGCCTGATGTCAGTTTGTAGAAGGCCTTGGGTCCTCCATGGGAAGCCAGGCTTCCAGCTTGTGGCAGCTTGCATCAGGAAGAAATCCTGTTCCGTTTGGGATCGTAGGTGACCGAGGCCTGGTGCCCGGATGTGGGTGTTGGGCACAAATGAGAACCTGTTTCCAGGGGTAAGTAAAGTCAGCTGCCCAGGTGCCTTGTGTCAGTTTGTAGCAGGCTTTTGGCTCTCCAAGTGATGCTAGTCTTCCTGTTCAATGCAGCTTCCATCTGGAAAAAATCCTATTCCGTTCAAGATTGTAGGTTCCCGAAGACGGGTGCCCGGCAGAGGGAGTTGGTCACAAAGGATGGTCTGTTTCCAGGGGTAAGTAAAGTCAGCTGCCCAGGTGCCTGATGTCAGTTTGTAGGAGGCCTTTGGCCATCCAAGGGAAGCAAGTCTACCAGTTTGTGGCAGCTTGCATCTGGAAGAAATCCTGTTCCATTCGGGATTGTAGGTGGCCTAGGCCAGGTGCCCGGCAGAGGGAGTTGGGCACAAAGGATGGCCTGTTTCCAGGGGTAAGTAAAGTCAGCTGCCCAGGTGCCTGATGTCAGTTTGCAGGTGGCTATTGTTCCTCCATGGGAAGCCCGGCTTCCAGCTTGTGGCTGCTTGCATCTGGAAATAATCCTGTTCCGTTCGGGATGGTAGGTGGCCGAGGCCTGGTGCCCGGCAGAGGGAGTTGGGCACAAAGGATGGCCTGTTTCCAGGGGTAAGTAAAGTCAGCTGCCCAGGTGCCTGATGTCAGTTTGTAGCAGGCCTTTGGCCCTCCAAGGGAAGCTAATCTTCCAGTTTGTGGCAGCTTGCATCTGGAAGAAATCCTGCTCTGTTTGGGATTGTAGGTGGCCGAGGCCTGGTGTCCTGCTGCAGGAGTTGGGAACAAAGGATGGCCTGTTTCCAGGAGTAAGTAAAGTCAGCTGCCCAGGTGCCTGATGTCAGTTTGTAAGAGGCCTTTGGCCCTCCAAGGGATGCAAGTCTTCCAGTTTGTGGCAGCTTGCATCGCGAAGAAATCCTGTTCCGTTCGGGATTGTGGGTGGCCGAGGCCAGGTGCCCGGCAGAGGGAGTTGGGCACAAATGATGGCCTGTTTCCAGGGGTTAGTAAAGCCAACTGCCCAGGTGCCTGATGTCAGTTTGTAGCAGGCCGTTGACCCTCCGTGGGAAGCCAAGCTTCCAGCTTGTGGCAGCTTGCATCTGGAAGAAATCCTGTTCCGTTTGGGATCTTAGGTGACCGAGGCCTGGTGCCCGGCTGTGGGAGTTGGGCACAAATGAGGGCCTGTTTCCTGGGGTAAGTAAAGTCAGCTGCCCAGGTGCCTGATGTCAGTTTATAGCAGGCCTTTGACCCTCCAAGAGCAGCCAGGCTTCCAGCTTGTGGCAACTTGCATGTGGAAGAAATCCTGTTCCGTTCGGGATCGTAGGTGGCCGAGGCCTGGTGTCCGGCTAAGGGAGTTGGGAACAAAGGATGGCCTGTTTCCAGGGGTAAGTAAAGGCAGCTGCCCAGGTGCCTGATGTCAGTTTGTCGGAGGCCTTTGGCCATCCAAGGGAAGCTAGTCTTCCAGCTTGTGGCTGCTTGCATCTGGAAGAAATCCTGTTCTATTTGGGAATGTAGGTGGGCGAGGCCTGCTGCCCGGCAGAGGGAGTTGGGAACAAAGGATGGCCTGTTTCCAGGGGTAAGTAAAGTCAGCTGCCCAGGTGCCTGATGTCAGTTTGTAGGTGGCTATTGTTCCTCCATGGGAAGCCCGGCTTCCAGCTTGTGGCTGCTTGCATCTGGAAATAATCCTGTTCCGTTTGGGATTGTAGTTGGCCGAGGCCAGGTGCCTGGCAGAGGAAATTGGGCACAAAGGATGGCCTGTTTCCAGGGGTAAGTAAAGTCAGCTGCCCAGGTGCCTTGAATCAGTTTGTAGCAGGCCTTTGGCCCTCCAAGGGAAGCCAGGCTTCCAGCTTGTGGCAGCTTGCATCTTGAAGAAATCCTGTTCCGTTTGGGATTGTAGGTGGCCGAGGCCTGGTGCCCTGCTGCAGGAGTTGGGAACAAAGATGGCCTGTTTCCAGGGGTAAGTAAAGTCAGCTGCCCAGGTGCCTGATGTCAGTTTGTAGGAGGCCTTTGGCCCTCCATGGGAAGCCAGGCTTCCAGCTTGTGGCAGCTTGCATCAGGAAGAAATCCTGTTCCGTTTGGGATCGTAGGTGACCGAGGCCTGGTGCCCGGCTGTGGGAGTTGGGCACAAATGAGGGCCTGTTTCTTGGGGTAAGTAAAGTCAGCTGCCCAGGTGCCTGATGTCAGTTTATAGCAGGCCTTTGGCCCTCCATGGGAAGCCAGGCTTCCAGCTTGTGGCAGCTTGCATCGCGAAGAAATCCTGTTCCATTCGGGATTGTAGGTGGCCGAGGCCAGATGCCCGGCAGAAAGAGTTGGGCACAAAGGATGGCCTGTTTCCAGAGGTAAGTAAAGTCAGCTGCCCAGGTGACTTGAATCAGTTTGTAGGAGGCCTTTGGCCCTCCAAGGGAAGCCAGTCTTGCAGTTTGTGGCAGCTTGCATCGTGAAGAAATCCTGTTCCGTTCGGGATTGTGGGGTGGCCGAGGCCAGGTGCCCGGCAGAGGGAGTTGGGCACAAATGATGGCCTGTTTCCAGGGGTAAGTAAAGTCAGCTGCCCAGGTGCCTAATGTCAGTTTGTAGGAGGCCTTTGGCCCTCTATGGGAAGCCAGGTTTCCAGCCTGTGGCAGCTTGCATCTGGAAGAAATCCTGTTCCATTCGGGATTGTAGGTGGCCTAGGCCAGATGCCCGGCAGAGGGAGTTGGGCACAAATGATGGCCTGTTTCCAGGGGTAAGTAAAGTCAGCTGCCCAGGTGCCTGATGTCAGTTTGCAGGTGGCTATTGTTCCTCCATGGGAAGCCCGGCTTCCAGCTTGTGGCTGCTTGCATCTGGAAATAATCCTGTTCCGTTCGGGATGGTAGGTGGCCGAGGCCTGGTGCCCGGCAGAGGGAGTTGGGCACAAAGGATGGCCTGTTTCCAGGGGTAAGTAAAGTCAGCTGCCCAGGTGCCTGATGTCAGTTTGTAGCAGGCCTTTGGCCCTCCAAGGTAAGCTAATCTTCCAGTTTGTGGCAGCTTGCATCTGGAAGAAATCCTGTTCTGTTTGGGATTGTAGGTGGCCGAGGCCTGGTGTCCTGCTGCAGGAGTTGGGAACAAAGGATGGCCTGTTTCCAGGAGTAAGTAAAGTCAGCTGCCCAGGTGCCTGATGTCAGTTTGTAAGAGGCCTTTGGCCCTCCAAGGGAAGCAAGTCTTCCAGTTTGTGGCAGCTTGCATCGCGAAGAAATCCTGTTCCGTTCGGGATTGTGGGTGGCCGAGGCCAGGTGCCCGGCAGAGGGAGTTGGGCACAAATGATGGCCTGTTTCCAGGGGTTAGTAAAGCCAACTGCCCAGGTGCCTGATGTCAGTTTGTAGCAGGCCGTTGACCCTCCGTGGGAAGCCAAGCTTCCAGCTTGTGGCAGCTTGCATCTGGAAGAAATCCTGTTCCGTTTGGGATCTTAGGTGACCGAGGCCTGGTGCCCGGCTGTGGGAGTTGGGCACAAATGAGGGCCTGTTTCCTGGGGTAAGTAAAGTCAGCTGCCCAGGTGCCTGATGTCAGTTTATAGCAGGCCTTTGACCCTCCAAGAGCAGCCAGGCTTCCAGCTTGTGGCAACTTGCATGTGGAAGAAATCCTGTTCCGTTCGGGATCGTAGGTGGCCGAGGCCTGGTGTCCGGCTAAGGAGTTGGGAAAAAGGATGGCCTGTTTCCAGGGGTAAGTAAAGGCAGCTGCCCAGGTGCCTGATGTCAGTTTGTAGGAGGCTTTGGCCATCCAAGGGAAGCTAGTCTTCCAGCTTGTGGCTGCTTGCATCTGGAAGAAATCCTGTTCTATTTGGGAATGTAGGTGGGCGAGGCCTGCTGCCCGGCAGAGGGAGTTGGGAACAAAGGATGGCCTGTTTCCAGGGGTAAGTAAAGTCAGCTGCCCAGGTGCCTGATGTCAGTTTGTAGGTGGCTATTGTTCCTCCATGGAAGCCCGGCTTCCAGCTTGTGGCTGCTTGCATCTGGAAATAATCCTGTTCCGTTCGGGATTGTAGGTGGCCGAGGCCAGGTGCCTGGCAGAGGAAATTGGGCACAAAGGATGGCCTGTTTCCAGGGGTAAGTAAAGTCAGCTGCCCAGGTGCCTTGAATCAGTTTGTAGCAGGCCTTTGGCCCTCCAAGGGAAGCCAGGCTTCCAGCTTGTGGCAGCTTGCATCTTGAAGAAATCCTGTTCCGTTTGGGATTGTAGGTGGCCGAGGCCTGGTGCCCTGCTGCAGGAGTTGGGAACAAAGGATGGCCTGTTTCCAGGGGTAAGTAAAGTCAGCTGCCCAGGTGCCTGATGTCAGTTTGTAGGAGGCCTTTGGCCCTCCATGGGAAGCCAGGCTTCCAGCTTGTGGCAGCTTGCATCAGGAAGAAATCCTGTTCCGTTTGGGATCGTAGGTGACCGAGGCCTGGTGCCCGGCTGTGGGAGTTGGGCACAAATGAGGGCCTGTTTCTTGGGGTAAGTAAAGTCAGCTGCCCAGGTGCCTGATGTCAGTTTAGAGCAGGCCTTTGGCCCTCCATGGGAAGCCAGGCTTCCAGCTTGTGGCAGCTTGCATCGCGAAGAAATCCTGTTCCATTCGGGATTGTAGGTGGCCGAGGCCAGATGCCCGGCAGAAAGAGTTGGGCACAAAGGATGGCCTGTTTCCAGAGGTAAGTAAAGTCAGCTGCCCAGGTGACTTGAATCAGTTTGTAGGAGGCCTTTGGCCCTCCAAGGGAAGCCAGTCTTGCAGTTTGTGGCAGCTTGCATCGTGAAGAAATCCTGTTCCGTTCGGGATTGTGGGTGGCCGAGGCCAGGTGCCCGGCAGAGGGAGTTGGGCACAAATGATGGCCTGTTTCCAGGGGTAAGTAAAGTCAGCTGCCCAGGTGCCTAATGTCAGTTTGTAGGAGGCCTTTGGCCCTCTATGGGAAGCCAGGTTTCCAGCCTGTGGCAGCTTGCATCTGGAAGAAATCCTGTTCCGTTCGGGATTGTAGGTGGCCAAGGCCAGGTGACCGGCAGAGGGAGTTGGGCACAAATGATGGCCTGTTTCCAGGGGTAAGTAAAGTCAGCTGCCCAGGTGCCTGATGTCAGTTTGTAGGAGGCCTTTGGCCCTCCATGGGAAGCCAGGCTTCCAGCTTGTGGCAGCTTGCATCTGGAAGAAATCCTGTTCCGTTCGGGATTGTAGGTGGCCGAGGCCAGGTGCCCGGCAGAGGGAGTTGGGCACAAATGATGGCCTGTTTCCAGGGGTAAGTAAAGTCAGCTACCCAGGTGCCTGATGTCAGTTTGTAGGAGGCCTTTGACCCTCCAAGAGCAGCCAGGCTTCCAGCTTGTGGCAGCTTGCATCTTGAAGAAATCCTGTTCCGTTTGGGATCGTAGGTGACCGAGGCCTGGTGCCCGGATGTGGGAGTTGGGCACAAATGAGAACCTGTTCCAGGGGTAAGTAAAGTCAGCTGCCCAGGTGCCTGATGTCAGTTTGTAGCAGGCCTTTGGCTCTCCAAGTGATGCTAGTCTTCCTGTTCAATGCAGCTTCCATCTGGAAAAAATCCTATTCCGTTCAAGATTGTAGGTTCCCGAAGCCGGGTGCCCGGCAGAGGGAGTTGGTCACAAAGGATGGTCTGTTTCCAGGGGTAAGTAAAGTCAGCTGCCCAGGTGCCTGATGTCAGTTTGTAGGAGGCCTTTGGCCCTCCAATGGAAGCCAGGCTTCCAGCTTGTGGCAGCTTGCATCTGGAAGAAATCCTGTTCAGTTCGGGATTGTAGGTGTCCGAAGCCGGGTGCCCTGCTGAGGGAGTAGGGAACAAAGGATAGCCTGTTTCAAGGGGTAAGTAAAGTCAGCTGCCCAGTTGCCTGATGTCAGTTTGTAGGAGGCCTTTGGCCCTCCAAGGGAAGCCAGTCTCCAGCTTGTGGCAGCTTGCATCTGGAAGAAATCCTGTTCCGTTCGGGATTGTAGGTGGCCGGAGCCGGGTGCCCTGCTGAGGGAGTAGGGAACAAATGATGGCCTGTTTCCAGGGGTAAGTAAAGTCAGCTGCCCAGGTGCCTGATGTCAGTTTGCAGGTGGCTAATGTTCCTCCATGGGAAGCCAGGCTTCCAGCTTGTGGCTGCTTGCATCTGGAAATAATCCTGTTCCGTTCGGGATTGTAGGTGGCCGAGACCTGGTGCCCGGCAGAGGGAGTTGGGCACAAAGGATGGCCTGTTTCCAGGGGTAAGTAAAGTCAGCTGCCCAGGTGCCTGATGTCAGTTTGTAGCAGGCCTTTGGCCCTCCAAGGAAGCTAATCTTCCAGTTTGTGGCAGCTTGCATCTGGAAGAAATCCTATTCCGTTCGGGATTGTAGGTGGCCGAGGACAGGTGCCCGGCAGAGGGAGTTGGGCACAAATGATGGCCTGTTTCAAGGGGTTAGTAAAGTCAGCCGCCCAGGTGCCTTGAATCAGTTTGTAGCAGGCCTTTGGCCCTCCATGGGAAGCC